>NC_073232.2:61779393-62082424 GCF_029281585.2 Gorilla gorilla gorilla | reverse complement strand
GTCTAATATTGTTAGTGGGGCATCAGAATCTCCTGCTATCACTGTGTGGGAGTCTAAGTCTCTTTGAAGGTCTCTTAAGAACTTCCTTTATGAATCTGGGTGCTCCTGTGTTGAGTTCATATATATTTAAGACACTTAGCTCTTCTTGTTGAATTGAACCCTTTACCATTGTGTAATGCCCTTCTTTGTCTTTTTTGATTTTTGTTGCTTTAAAGTCTGTTTTGTTAGAAACTAAGACTGCAACCTTTGCACTTTTTTTTCCCATTGATTTGGTAAATTTTTTTCCATCCCTTTGTTTTGAGCCTATGTGTGTCTTTGCATGTGAGATGGGTCTCGAAGACAGCATACCAATGGGTCTTTTTTTTTATTGAGTTTGTCACTCTGTGGCTTTTAATTGGGGCAGTTAGCCCATTTACATTTAAGGTTAATATTGTTATATGTGAATTTGATCCTGTCAACATGACACTAGGTGGTTAATTTCACAGACTGATGTGGTTGCTTCAAAGTGTCACAGGTCTATGTACTTCGGTGTGTTTTTGTAGCAGCTGATAAGTTTTTCCTTCCCATACTTAGTGCTTCCTTCAGGAGTTCTTGTAAGGCAGGTCTGGTGGTAACGAATTCCATCAGCACTTGCTTATCTGAAAAGGATCTTATTCTCCTTTGCTTATGAAGCTTATTTTGGCTGGATATGAAATTCTAGGTTGAAATTTCATTTCTCTAAGAATGTTGAATATTGGCCCCCAATCTCTTCTGGCTTTCAGAGTTTCCACTGAGAGGTCTACTGTTAGTCTTTGCAGGTGAGCTGGCCTTTCTCTCAGGCTGCCCTTAACATGTTTTTTTTTCGTTTAGACTTTAGAGTCTTTAATAATTATGTGTCTGGGGGATGATCTTTGAGTATCTTACTGGGGTTCTCTGGATTTCCTGAATTTGGATGTTGGCTCATCTAGCTAGGTTGGGGAAGCTCCTCTCTATGATATCCTGAAATATGTTTTCCAAATTGGTTCCATTCTCCCTGTCTCTTTTAAGTACACCAATCAGTTGTGGATTTGGTCTCTTCACATAATTTTATATTTCCTGGAGGGTTTGTTCATTCCTTTTCATTCTTTTTACTCTATTCTTGTCTGCCTGTCTTATTTCAGAAAGACAGTCTTCAAGTTCTGAGATTCGTTACCCTGCTTGATGTACTCTGTTGTTAATACTTGTGATTGAATTGTGAAGTTCTTGTAGTGTGTTTTTCAGCTCTATCAGGTTAGTTATGTTCTTCTCTATACTGAATATTTTGGCTGTCATCTTCTGCATTGTTTTATCATGATTTTTAGCTTCCTTGCTTTGGGTTACAACGTGTTCCTTTAGCTTAGTGAAGCCCCTTTTTACCCACATTTTGCAGCTTACTTCTGTCATTTCAGCCATCTCAATCTCAGTCCAGTTCTGAACTCTTGCTGAAGAGGTGTTGTGGTCATTTGGAGAAAAGAGGACACTATGGCTTTTTGAGTTTTCAGCATTCTTGCACTGATTCTTTCCCATCTTTGTGGGCTTATCTACCTTCAATCTTTGAGATTGCTGACGTTTGGATGGAGATTTTGTGTTTTTTTTTTTAAATTTTGTTTGTTTGCTTTTCTATTAACAGTCTGGCCACTTTTCCATAGATCTGTTGCAGTTTGCTGGGGGTCTGCCATAAACCCTAGTCACCTTGGATTTTCCAGTACCTGGAAGTATCACCAGTGAAGGTTGTGAAACAGCTAATATGGCAGCCTGTCCCTTCCTCTGGGAGCTCCATCCCAGGGGGTACAGAACTGTTGCTGGCCCAAAAGCACCTGTAGGAAGTGACTGGAGACCCCAGATAGGAGATCCAACCCAGACAGGAGGAAAGGAATCAAGGACCCACTTAAAGAAGCAGTCTGGCTGCATTTTGGTAAAGCAACTGTGCTGTGTTGGGGGATTCCTTCAGCCCTCAATCAGTTTGGGCTCTCCAAGGCTGAGATGCCCAAACAGCAAAGGTGGCAGCCCACCTCATCCCACTCCATCCCAGGGAGAAATCCAAAATCTTTCAGCCATAGAGCATGGGCAGGAGTGGCCAGATACCTCGACTGAGAGGTCCCACCCAGCAAGGAAGAACAGATCAGGGTCCTGTTTAAAGAAGCAATCTGGTCACACCTTGGCAAAGCAGCTATACAGTGCTGGGAAACCACTTCTGCCCCAGTTGGTTTGGACTTTCCAAAGCCTGCAGGCTGGAATGGCTGAGTTGTCCAAACAACAAAGGTGGCAGTCCTCCCCTCCCTCCAGGAGCTCCTTCCTATCTCAAGTAGGCACGACCCTGTTGCCAGTGCCTGGCTAGAATTCCAATTCAGTCAGTCTTATCTTATGAGGTGCTGTGGAGGTGGGGCCCACAGAGTGACACTGCTTGGCCCCCGGATTCAGTCAGCTTCCTAGTGGTACGTACAGTCCTCCTGCCTTGCCTGAATTGCAGTCACCTTTGCTGGGGATTCCAGGCAGAAATACCTACAACTCCTGGGTCTCTGTGCATGCCTCAGCAGCAGCTCTGCTGAGACTCCACACAGCTCTGTGTGTCAGACCCAGGGCCCTGATGGAGTTAGTTAATGAGGGGCTCTCCTGATCCAAGGTTGCAAAGATCCATAGGAGAAGCATGGTTTCCCAGGTCATACATTCAGTTACCACTTTCCTTGGCTGGGGGTGGGAGTTCCCTTGGCTTGATGTTGCTTTCAGGTAGGCTGTCTCCTTGCCCTGCTTTTCTTCATTCTTCATGGGTTGAGTAGTTTCCCTGAACAGTCCCAGTGTAAGTTCCTGGGTGTTTCAGTTTAAGGTGCTGCATTTACTCACCCCTTTTGTTCCTCACTGTGAGTGCCACACACAATAGCTGCTTCTGATCGGCCATCTTGGCTCTGACTGATTCTGATTTTTTCCTTATTTTTAGGCAGATTAGAATCATAACTTTGGATAAAGGCAAGAATGCTCTTCTAGGTAGTGAAATGTTAAAAAGTGAGTTTATTGCAAAACTGGAAGGAAATGTATAAATTATATTTAGGGATACTCATGCTGAGTGCAGTGGCTTATGCCCATAATTCCAGCACTTTGGGAGGCCAAGGTGCCAGATTGCTTGAAGTCAAGAGTTTGAGACCAGCCTGGACCAAATGGCCAAATCGCATCTCTACAAAAGTAAATATAATTAGCCGGTTATAGTGGTGCATGCCTGTAGTTCCGGTTACTAGTGAGGCTGAGGTGGGAGGATCGCTTGAGCCCAGGAGGTTCAAGGCTGCGGTGAGCCGTGATCGTGCCAATGCACTGCAGCCTGGGTGACAAAGCAAGACCATCTCAAAAATAATTAAAAAAAGATATTTAGGGATACTCATCTATATGTTATTTGGGAGCCTTTTGACAGAAAGGGAAAGAAATACATTCAATAAAATTTTTGAACATCACCATAAAATTTAATTATTGATAACCTAATTATGGATTAAATTAATTATGATTATTCATAATTTAGTACTTTACAAATTAAGTTATTAATTTAATTATGAATATTCCTAAAGTATACAAAATTCTAAGACCACCAAGATTTCCCTCTTCATGGTGTATATGTCCTATATAATCCCTGGGTCTGTAAGATGATGGTTTTACTCCCATGATTAGGTTATTTTATATGATATAGTTGACCTTAAAACAGGGAGACTAGCTAGGCATGCCCCAATCTCATAAAATAGAAGTTTTTCTCCAACTAGTTGAAAAAGAGAAAGTCAGAGAGACATGCTGACTAATCTGGAAGAAAGCAAACATCCATGTATGAACTGCCTAAGGGGGTCACATGAAAAGAACTTAAAAATGACCTTCCTCTTCCCTTTTTCACTTGTTTCATTGAGGTAGTTAGCTGTGAAAAGTGACAGTGATTGAACAGGATCTACTGGGCATGAAGCAAAGCAGGCTAAAAGCTAGGAGCCAGGAATATGAGCCATGTGAACTGTAACATGTGAGTGTGTTTCTGTCATGTCAGTTGTCCTCTGCAGTTAATCAATATTATACCTCATGTCATTGCCCTGTAAGGATCTAGAAATGTCTTAGTCTAACATGAGGAGCATGGTTCAAGAGCAATACGGAAGACACCTAGGTTAGGCATTAACATGAGATCGTGAGTAGATAAGGAAGCAAAATACTGAGCAACCCAGATTAGTAGAGCTTTTTTATAGTAAGATCAGAAGATCATTAGGATTTTTAGAAGACAAATTTAGTGACAGGTTTAACAATAATGGCTGTAGAAAAAAATCAGAATGTGGTCTTTCTGAATTAACTTCGAAGTAACACTGTGTCATGCAGCAGCATCTTTAGACCCAACACTATGGTGATAAACATTGTTGGTCAAGTTACGCTTGATTAGAAAGAAGAATAAAACAAGCAGAGGATGAAAAAACCTGGGGCACATGAAAATAAGATTCTTCTTAGTTTTTACCTTTTGTTGCCATGATATCCTTATACTTACAGCTAATAAGAATCTTAGTCCACGTATATCTGCTCTCACAAGTTCAATAGAAGCCTTTCTTAAACTCATTTGAGCTTATTTCTTGCATGATCATCTATTAGTGTGTGACAAATACCTCAAAACTCAGTGACATACAGTAGTAGCACGTTTTGTATTGCTTACACATTTGCGTCAACTGGGATAGCTCTGCTCAATGTATTTCTCATTCTTCTGGCAGAAGCAGCTGTACAGAACATTTCATTCTTGTTCTGATGACAGAAAAGCAGGAGAGCATGTAATTTCAAGCCTATGTTCAAATAACACCACTAACTTCTCATTGATCAAATCAAGTCAAATACCCAAACCCAACATTGGTGGGACATGGAAACATTCTCTGCCCACAGTGGGAGGCAGGGGTACACAAATATTTGCTAAAAAAAAGAATGAAAAAATGCAAACTATCATAGTCACTAAGCCAGTATATACTAGCTACTTGAAATTACATAATTCAATTGAGTGCTGTGCAAACCAAGGAAATATAACACAGGAAAGAGAGTTGCTTCATGAAAATTTAAATCAATATTTTGAGCTGACAGATCAAAGGCAAATAACTGAAAAAATAGATTCTGCTGAATAAGATATAGGTAACTTTGTTGTAAAATACTGGGGAGGGGGATAAGGATAAATAAATTTCTAAGTGATTCTGCCCTCAGATTGCTTTGCAATGTTCTTTAGCTTCTTACTCCATTAAAAAAAAAAAAAAAAAGCTAACATAAATGATGAGTTACTCTAAAATTATGTAGCACTCCAACTGGGAGCTGTAGCCCTAGAACGGCATTGGCTGTACGTCAAATGGTATATTTGTATTTGTCTGTTTGTTTAAATTTCAAATGCAGCATTTAAAGTACTCATGCATTATGATTCGTTTTATATTAATTTGCTTTTTCAATTAGTTAAAAATGACTAGCCTTGATCAAATCAGAGACAAGAACTCCTGATATCAAAAGTAGATTTAATTATTTAAAGAAAAAAATAGTAGAGTTCAGTATAAGTTTATACCTTTAGCTAATTACCAGATCTTCAGAAACTCACTTGACCCTTCTCTTGATGACAAGGTGGTTAAATCAGAATAACAGTTGTTAGTGAATACAAATTCCCAATGAGAGCTGTAGCACTTTGATCATTATTCTGGGAACATTAAAAAAAGAAAAAAAGAAAAGTCTTTTCTACATGTCTTCTTTTACTAGATCACCTTCTAATCAGTGTGTTTCCACAAAGGATCTGTTCAAAGAACTTAACCAAATTATGTCCAAGCTTAAGAGGCCCTCATTTAAACTCAAATATAAGACAAATGTTCAGCTGCCTGAGTCTCTTTTTGTCTAAATGTGATGGCATCATTGATAGACTAGAGAACCTTAGCACTGGGAAAGCCACCCAAGAGAAAAGTATATGATTTATGCTTCATTTTGAATTTAAGCTTTCAATTTAAGCTTTCAATTTAAGAAAGTATGTTCCAGACATACTTTCTTGGCTTTTTAAATAATTTTTCTCATGTAACTATAAAACCAAAGGAAATGACTGGGACAAATCTCAATCAATTTAGAGGTTTATTTTGCCAAAGTTGAGGACGTGCCTGGGAAAAAGGAACACAAAATCACAGGAACATCTGTGATCCATGCTTATTCCAAAGAGAGTTTGAAAACTTCAATGCTTAAAGGGGAAAGAGCTTTAAATAGGGGAAAGAGGGAAGAAAAGAGGCAGAATAAATAAAAGACTTGAAGCGGTTGCATTCCTCTGAGGCTTTTAACGGTGTTCACTGAATTCACATTTTACATGTGAAAAGAGTGGGTAGATGAACAGTCAACCATGCATGTCTCACACTCAGTGAGTCTGGAGTTTTCCATAAGATAAAGTAAATATAGAGTAGAGGAGGCAAATACGCATTTGTCTCAGGGAGTGGAAGGAGGACTTTCAGTCCTGCTTTTGTTCTGTGAAGATAAGCTATTGATTTACATTGTCGAGGCAAAACTTAAAAGAACTCTGTTTTAGGCTAAAGATCTTGGGGCCCACAGGAATTTCCTTGTGAGCAAATTGTGGAAAGAATCCCTGGGGAGGTATGCTGCCTTCTATCTTTGCAGCTGTCCATTTAAGAACAAAACGGGAGGCAGTTTTGTGTGACTCAGTTCCCAAGTTTAACTTTTCCCTGTGGCGTAGTGAGTTTAGAGTCCCAAGATTTTATTTTCCTTTCACATAAAATAATCCATAATTCCCGTATTTTGATTTTCTCTATAGTAATAACTCACTGATTTGGTTAAGATCACTTTCTACATGCTTTCCATAGTTTCTTGCTCTTTAAAAAAAGTGGCATCCTCAATTTGTTTTGTGTATCTAAACTGCTTTAGTATACTTAATTATTTTGACCAAAAAGCTGCAGTCTCTTTTCACAAGTTTGTTTTCCATTATTTAATGTTGAAGGTATAATTACTGTTTTTGCACAAAAACAACTAGTGTTTTCTGAGCAAACCAATCATGGATCAATTTATTTTGTATTCTTCGGTTTCTCTTCTTGGATGGTAGATTATATGTTTTCATTGTTGGTGGATAACTACTTTCCTATATACCATAAACTTCACTGTAGTGAATATAATAGTACCATGAATATGCAGGTTTCATCTATAAATCTTCTATTACAGTTTCTTGACATTACTGGCTAAATGCTTTGAAAAAGCACATCCTTAAAGTATCACCCGTTGGCCAAAAACAGATCTTCCATTATAAAGAAAGCTTATGTAAATAAAAATTAAAATCTCAGAACCCTCCAAATGTATGCAAAAATGAAGATTAAGCCCTGAAGCTGACTCATTACAATACCCTCTTCCAAATGAATAGCTGTTAGTAACATTATGGGTCAACCAAGTCTCCATGGAAAGGTAAAAAGCCTCAGGCATCTGGGAAGGGCTGCCCCCGCAGATTATTCATAGGCAAATTCTTTGCTAGCTTCCCATTAACAAAGACACGCCAATTGTAACTTTAGGTCTGCAATCTGAGTCTACCTCCTAAAATTCCTCACTCATTACACACTTATCTTCCCAGGTGCAGAACAAAGTCAAGGCTCATTTCCTATACCCATACTGAGAGACTTTGCATAATTGACTCTTCCTTAACTCTCTTTTCTTCTGCAGACATCCACATTATCTTATGTTAAATGTGGATTTACTGGGCACTAACTGAAGTCCCACCGGAATGTAACTATTCACCTTACTGCCTGCCTGTCCCTCTTCTTACATGCCTCTCCCCATCACCCCCCCCTTAAGGAAATGTTTATGGTAGAGTTTATAGTTTATGGTGCTTAAACCTTATGGCAAAACACTAAACCTGAAAACCTCTTTGGGAAAAACAACCACACATGTGCTTGTGGCTCATATTATTCCTGGAAATGCCCTAAGTCGGGCTTAATAAACCTCAATGATTGAGACTTATGCCTCAGTCACACATTTCTCTTGTCACTTTTCACAGACCTGGGTATCATGATGGGTTTAAATAGTTTTGTTTACAAGTCTACTATTGTATGTCCTTATAGATCCTAAGATAAGAAAGGGATGGACGCAATGAAACCATTATTGACAATTCATACATACACCAGACATATACTATTCTAAAATGAGTTGCCTGAGCACGGTGGCTCACACCTGTAATCCCATCACTGAGGCAGGCAAATCTCTTGAGATCAGGAATTCCAGATCAGCCTGGCCAGCACGGTGAAACACCGTCTGCACTAAAAATACAAAAATTAGCCTAGCGTGGTGGTGTGCACCTGTAGTGTCAGCTACTCAGGAAGCTTAAGGCAGGAGAATCACTTGAACCCTGGAAGTGGAGGTTGCAGTGCGCGGAGATCATACCGCTGCAAGTCTGGGTGACAGGGCCAGACTCTGTCTCAAAAAAAGAAAAAAAGAAAAAAGAAAATGACCCTTTCTGAATGATCCTGAAATGATCACCTCAATACAGCAGGGCGTGGTGGCTCACGCCTGTAATCCCAGTCTTTTGAAAGGCTGAGGCAGGCGGATCATGAGGTCAGGAGATCGAGACCATCCTGGCTAACACGGTGAAACCCCGTCTCTACTAAAAATACAAAAAATTATCCAGGCGTGGTGGTGGGCGCCTGTAGTCCCAGCTACTCCGGAGGCTGAGGCAGGAGAATGGCGTGAACACGGGAGGCGGAGCTTGCAGTGGGCCGAGATTACGCCACTGCACTCCAGCCTGGGCGACAGAGTGAGACTCTGTCTCAAAAAATAAAGATTTTGAAAGTCTTTGAGATTGTACCCTTTACTCTCTTCCTGTAGTAAAGCTTTACTATCTTATTAATAAAATTGGTAAGGCATTTAAAATGGATGAGGAAAGAATTGTGTTGATGGTTTAGTCTTAGGAAAGGCTATTATCCTTTAAACTGTAAACTAAATTTTCCCCAAAATTAGCTTGGCCCACACCCAGGAATAACCAAGAGCAATTTGGAGGTTAAAGGCAAGATGCAATTGTTAGGTCAATTTCTTTCACTGTCATAATTTTCTCATGGTTGTAATGTTTGCAAACGAAGTTTCACTATTCGGTAGGGTAACTGCTTACCAAAATATCCAGGCAAGTGAGTGAAATATTTAACAGACTGAAAATCAATGCAGTCTTTTTTATTATACAAAACTAATGATTGTGGTCATGATATTCAAAATAAGAATTATCTAATAATTTAAGTACAAATACCCATAATGTATGAAATTAATAATGTTTGTTACATGAATTATCTTCTAATAATTTTCTTCTGCAAAAACTTTAACTTTCTTTAAAAATTGGAAACAAAATAATCAAATTGTGGTCCGACGTACTCAACTAACTGGTAAATAACAGAGATGGAGTGTACAACAGTGGAATAGCCAATACAGTGGACATCAACCTAGGTTCTAATCTAGATCCTGTTAGAACCTGGTTGTACAAATTTTAGCAAACACTTTCATCTCTCAGATTTTTAACTGGGTAATAAAATTTTGAAAGAATTGAACTCAAAAGTCTGTTTCAGATCTAAAATTCTAAGATTCTACTTGATGGTAAATATTCTCAAACATTGTTTTCAAGAACAACAACAAAAAAGTCACCCTGAAAAAATTCAAGTGCTAGAGAGAAATAGTTTCCCAATTTTTTTTCTTTTTGTAAACAGCTTCTCTATTTAATGTTTTACAGAATTAACTAACTATATAATATAGACTTTAAAAGATCAATTAAGAAAAATAAGATGTAGAAGTTTTTTAATTATCCGTGGTGTTAACCTCAAGGCTCAACTGCTTAGAAACGTTAACATGGTATTTGCACAAGCATGTAAACTGCAGCTGTCACATGACACTAGGGGGAGCTCTAATACTGTTTTGTTTTATGTTCACTGTGGCTTTAGCGTTTATTTTTAATTTAGTTGTCATAAATTAATATCTAAATGTAATAATCCTCCAAATACAATAGTACCACCAAAATGAGCGTGCCCAAAGTGTCGATGTAACATTAAAACTGATGGTGAAATTTGTCAGCCATTTTCACAAATGTGTCTTTAGAAAACTATGATTCCATGATTATTCAAAACTTCCATGAACTATATACGAACACAGATGTGTGTGGGGTTGAATATATGTGTATGTATGCATTTTCAATTGACATGTGACATATCCTGAAGACTGTTCTGTGTGCCTTTGAGAAGAGTATATATTCTGCTACTGTTGAATTTATGTTCTGTAGATATACCTGAGTTCCATTTGGTCTATACAGTTGTTCAAGTTCACTATTTCCTTATTGATTTTCTGTCTGAATGAAATATCATTGTTGAAAGTGGTGTACTGAAATCTCTTAGTACTATAGTATCGTTGTCTATTTCTCCCTTCAGTTCTGTTAATATTTCCTTCATATTTAATATTTCCTTTGTATATTCAGGTGTTCTAATGGCAGGTGGATAGACATTTATTTTATATATTTTTATATATTCATATATATGTATTATATCTTCCTGATATATTAATCAATTTATCATTATATAATGTGTTTCTTTGTCCCTTGAGATAATTTTTGACTTATATATGTATATTTTCTGATATTAGCATAACCACCCCTGCACTCTTTTGATTACTATTTGCGTAGAATATCTTTTTCCATCCCTTCACTTTCAGCCTATGTGTGTCCTTAAATCGAAAGTCAGTCTGTTGTAGACAGCATATAGTTGGGTCCTGTTTATAATCTTTTCAACCACTAACTGTATGTTGATTGACAAATTTAATCTATTTACATTTAAGGTGATTATTGATATGGAAGAACTTACTATTTCAATTTTGTTAATTATTTTATCTCTGGTTTGTAGTATTTCAGTTTCTCTTTTCCCATCTTGCTGTCTTTGAGTTTTACTGATTTTGAAAAAGTTTGTTTAAATTGTTGTGGGTATATAATAATGGTATACATTTATGGGACACATGGGATGTTTTGATATAGGCATACAATGTGAAATGATCAAATTAGGGTAATTGGGAGTAGCCTTAACTGCAAGCTTTTATCTTTTTTGTATTTGTATGTAAGGAACATTTTAATTCCACTCTTAGCTATTATACAATATACAAAAAAATTTTTAACTATAGTCAACCTATTGTGCTACCAAATACCACATCTTAATCATTCCATTTATGTACCCACTAACCATCCTCACTTTATCCTCAGAAGGGTTCCCCTTTCTCCACAGGCCTGTTATCTAAAAGACAGGAATTCATTATTGCCTGTCTTTTAGATGAAAGTTATTTTAACTGGTTGAGATGATATCTTCTTGTTGTTTCTATTTTCATTTTTCTGATGATTAGTGATGTAGAGCATTTTTGTATATACGTGTTTGCCATATGTATGTCTTCTTTTGAGAAGTATCTATTCAGCTCTTTTTTTTTTTTAGATATTTTGGCCATTTTAAATCAAATTATTTTTTGATCCTATTGTGTTTTTGGGGGGCTATTTATATATTCTGGTTATTAATCTCTTATCAGATGGGTAATTCATAAACATTTACTTTCATTCTGTGGGTTGTCTCTTCACTTTCTTGATTGTTTCTTTGCTGTACAAAAGCTTTTTAGTTCGATGTGATCCCATTTGTTCATTTTTGCTTTGGTTGCTTTTACTTTTGAGGTGCTACTCAGGAAGTCTTTACCCAGATCAATGTCTTAGAGTGTTTCCCCAATGTTTTCTTCTAATATTATTATAGTTTCAGGTCTTAGATTTAAGCCTTTAATCCATTTTGATTTTTGTATATGGCAAGATGCAGGGGTCTAGTTTTATTTTTCTGCACATGGATATCCAATTTTCCCACAACAATTCATTGAACATACTGTTATTTCCCCAATGTATATTCTTGGCACTTCTGTTGAAAATGACTTGACTATTAATGTATGGATTTATCTCTGGGTTCTCCATTGTGTTTCATTGGCCTATGTGTCTACTTTTATGCCATTATTATGCTTTTGGGTTCATTTAGCTTGGGAGTATAATTTGAAGTCAGGTAATGTGATTCTTCTCGTTTTGGTTTTTTTTGTGTGTGTGTGCAAAACGGCCTTGGCTATTCTAGATCTGATTCTCTTTTCACTGTTTTTTTTTTTTCTGTATGTGTTTTTATATTGTGGTTATTATTAATTATTCCATAGACATCTTATAGTTATAAAAGCCTATTTTAAGCTAATAGCAAATTTTCATCAATAATGTACAGTCTACAATACAATATACTTCCTTGTCATACTTTATGTTTTTGATGTCACAATATACACCTTTCGACAAGGTGAGTCCATTAACACATTTTTGTAATTAGTTGCTTTTTATATTTTTGGATTTTTAACTTTTATACTACAATTAAAAGTGATTTCTACACCATCATTACAGTATTACAATATCCTTTATTTGTTTACATGATAACCTTTACTAGCAATTGTTACCCTTTTAACACTTTCGTGTTTCTGTTTACTATCCTTTAGTTTTAATTTAAAGAACTTGCTTTCACATGTTTTGCAACTCATTTTTAGTGGTAGTGAACAAACTCAGCTTTTTTTTAGGAAAGTCTTTATCTCTCATTCATTTTTGAAAGAATATTTTGCTGGGTATAGATTCATAGTTGGCAGATTTGTCTTGTTTTTTCTTTTAGTACTTTGAATAAATCATCTAATTCCCTTCTGTCACAGAGTTTCTGCTGAGAAATTCACTGATAGTATTATGGGAGCTCCTTTACACATAATAAATCTATTTTCTCTTGTGCTTTCAAAAGTATTTCTTTATCTTTGAATCTGACATTTGATTATAATGCATCTTAGTATAGACATTTTGGTTTACCCTAATACGACAAATTTGAGCTTCATAAATGTGGATGTCTATTTTCCTCCCCAGATTTTGGAAATCTTGGGCCATTATTTTTTAAAATAAGTTTCTGGCTCTTTCTGCCTTTTCTTTCTGGAATGTCACATATATATTGATTCCTTTTATTTATTATGTCCCATTAATCCCATAACTATCTTTATTGTATTTTATTTATTTTTCTTCTTCTTCTTCTTCTTTTTTTTTTTTGACATGGAGTCTCTCTCTGTCACCCAGTCTGGAGTGTAGTGGTGCGATCTCGAATTACTGCAACCTCTGCCTCCCGGACTCAAACTATTCTCGTGCCTCAGCCTCCAGCGTATCTGGAATTACAGGAATGTGCTACTGTGCCCAGCTAATTTTTGTATTTTTAGAAGAGATGGGGTTTCGCCATGTTGGCCAGGCTGGTCTTGAACTCCTGACCGTAGGTGATCAGCCCTCCTTCGCCTCCCAAAGTGCTGGGATTACAGTTGTGAGCCACCACACCTGGCCCTTTTTTGCTCTTCTGACTGGATAATTTTAAATTATCTGTCTTTGAACTTGCTGATACTTTCTTCAGTTTTATCAAGTCTGCTGTTGAAACTGTCTCTTTGATTTTTCAGTCCAGTTATTGTATGGTTTCTATCTCTTTATTGACAGTCTCATTTTGTTCATGGGTCTTTTTTCTGATTTTGTTTAGTTGTAGGTCACTGAAACAATCATGGCTCACTGCAGTCTCAACTTACTGCAGTGATCCTGCAGGGCTCCAGTGATCCTCCCACCTTAATCGCCCAAGTAGCTGAGACTACAGATGTGTGCCACAACATGTGTGCCACAACATGTGTGCCACAACATTCAGCTAATTATGATTATTATTATTTTTCTTGTAGAGATGAGGCCTCACTATGTTGCCAAGTCTGGTCTCAAACTCTTAGCCTTAAGAAATTCTTGTGTCTCAGCCTCCCAAAGGGCTGGGATTGCAGGCATGAGCCACAACAGCTAGCCTCACTGAGCTTCTTTAAGGTAATTATTTTGAATTCTTTCTCATGCAAACCATAGTTCTTCATTTCTTTACAGTCTGTTACTGGAGGTTTATTTTTCCCTTTGGTAGTGTCATCTTTTCTTGATTCTTGGTGGTTCCAGTAGCTTTGCATTTGCATCTACACGTTTAAAGAATCACTCACTTCTTCCAGTCTTTATCAGCTGGTTTCAGCAGAGAAAATCTTTTACCAATCAGCCTAGCTGGAAGCTTCTCAAATATTTTCTGTGGCTATACACATTCCACTCCTTTCCTATTCTTGGTGGACACATTTCAGGGTTGTGCCTCTTCTCCCAATCTCAACATGTTGTGCTGGTCACAGTAAGTCATCTTCCTGAAAGGAATGCACTCGAATGGTGACAGACTGGGTGCAAGTTCCACTTCTTTCCCTTCCTCCTGAAGGGTAAGACTCAGGATTGTAAACTTTCTCTTTATGTCACGGTGCCATACAGACTTGAAAGCTTCTTGCCCCATTTCCCTAGTGTAGCTCCACTTTTCTCCCTTCTTCCTGAATACAAAAATCTAAAATATTTGCATCTTCTTTCCATCCCACAGTGCTACGCTGGCTGCTGAGAGACTCAGCACGTTTCTTTGGTGTTAGCTTCCCCGAGGCATTCTATTACTGGTTCCCTGACTGCTTGGAGTTGAGGTAAAACAAAATTAGGATTACTGGGGAGAACCCCAAAGCCTGGGAATGTCAGATGGACTCTTCCCTGAGTCTTTCCCCTAAGGGAGAAATGTTGAGCCTAATGAATTTCTTTTGTCACTGAGCCAGCGTGGCTTGTGGGAGAGGTTGACACAGATAAACTAAAATTGTTCCTTTCATCCATTTCAGAAAGATTTTTCTAAGTTTTTCACCTTTCGAGGCTGTTTCAAGTTCTTAATTGGATTTTACAAGTTTTATAAAGGTATTTTGGCCCAAATAGCATTGTTTTATTAGTGTTTATGTGTGGAGATGAGTGCTAAGACTTCCTACTCTGCCATCTTGCTGATATCACTCTTCAGCAAACATTTTTATTTATAATGATTTTTTATATTAGCTAGAAATTTACCAATTCTTTAGTTAATTTATCTGTTTTAAAAAATTTTTTTGTCAATTTTTCTATTGAGTTTTTTTATCGAGTTGTATAAGTTCAGTCTTAGATCATTGATTCTAGACTTCAGGTGTTATATAATTTAGTAATTGAGATTTTGATTTATTTTCACATTAAAATTTAGAATAAATATGTAGTCAAGTATGGAAATCTTTTAGCATATGGCTTCTGGGCAATAGTTTCTTTGACTTTATATACAGAAATGAAATTGGACTCTTTAATTTGATTTTTAAATGAACCCTGAAATTGAACATTAAAGTATAAAAGAAATCCTAATAGGCTGCATTATTCTTCTTACTTTCTTCATTAGCATAACATTTAACAATAATAATTCAATAAATATCTGATTCAATACAATTTGAACACTATATCATGAACTGTATTTAGAAATTGCCAGTAACACTTTTACTAAACAATCTATAGTCATTTTTCAAAACATCAACTCTTATTTACAAATTTTGTCTCATGTCATACGTAGAGTCCTTTTAAAAATAGGGTTAGCAAAAAGGACTTGGTTGCTTTTTTATGCGACGTTTGAATGCAGTCATCTCTGAGACTGGCCTGACTGCTTGATGACTTTCTGTATGCAATTTTCTGAGTCACTCATGTTAAGCTTTAAACTACTTAAGTTTTTTTTCTGAGCCTGAGAGGAAGAGAAGACATCTGGTCACCAGCCTTTACATAATTAGCCTTTATATTAGAATATTAGAAGACTGCCTTTGCCTTCTGCTTATGTTGAACCATTAAAATCCAATTTTATATCTCCTTACCACGAAATGTATAAGAACAAATTCTTATTGCCATGGTGGCTTGATATATGTAATAGGGGAGAAACATTGTTAAGAAATGGGAAAAATCTGACTACAAGAGAGTTTTATAACTTATCATAAATCCCACAGCAAGGCGTATATTGTTCATCTGTCAAAAGCTCAGATTTAAATATAATGGAATCTCCAAATAAAAAGAAATGTAAAGAAAATTGGATTTTCAATGTCTTAATATTTATATAAGGAATAGGAGATGTAATCATTGTCATTTCTAAGTCCCCCTACTATACAACCACAAGAAAGATTTATTCAACATTTCTCTTTTTGTTTATGGATGACTGAACTTCAAAGTTAGGAATTATCAAGAAAAGAATTTATGCAAAAAATCGGGTCATCTGGCATTTGCAAGAATTGCAAGCAGAAACAAACTTCAGAGTACCAAATATTTAAAAACAGCATTAGCCAGCCTAATTGAGCCAGATTGATATTTAAACAAATACTGAAAATTAGAATGGAACAAAAATGTATTTCAGCAAAGTGCTGTTCCAAGTATAATGCAGTTACTCCTGTGGCAGCCCATAAAATATTTGATAATAGAATCTGTTTGGCAGAAGGTTTGCTTAGAGAGGAAATATACCCTAATAAGCTTGCTCTAGTCCGTTGGAATCCCTGGGAAACAGACCCTAAAATAGAGATTAGCATTCAGGAGTTCTATTCGAAGTGTTCTTAAGATCAATGTCTATGAGTAAAAGAAAGGAAGGAAAGATAGGGCAGAGGATTAAGTGAAGCAGTAAGAACATTTTATGGAATACCTCAGCCAACCCTATGAATAACTCAATTTGGAATAACTTTTCAAAAATCTTTACAAAATGTGTTTTCTTTATGTTATTTACAAGAAATGTGTCAGACACTATTTATATTCCTTCTAAGATTCAATCAGCCCCATTCACCTGAAATGCCCAAAGCCAACTGCAAATGCTTCATTTCCTGGTATCATCAGTTTATTCTTCCTCTTATGCTGAGAAGAGGCATCAGAAAACCATTCATTGTAATAGATTCCTTTTTTTCTCAGACCCTTAAATCTTTATTAGCGGTCAGTAATTTTATGAATGGGAAAACCAAATTTCAGCATTTAAATGGTTTTTCCAAAATAGAATTTCTATAGAACCATATCTGTTTGACTTCAGTAACTTGTTATCTCCTTGATATATTCTTCACTGTTATCATAAGTTATTACTAATGTTATATGACAGACAATTTTTTTTTGTATTAAACTCCAGAGGCCTACAAGGAATGATGCCACTTCTAAAAAGATCACCAAATAAATTAACTCGAGATAGAGTATTTTCATTTACAGAGGGAAAAATTTTTCTCTTTTAGTCTCAGATTCCACATAAAATTTAACAACTGATGTCACAATTTTAAAAATAAAAAGATATAAATGAAAAGCAGTAAATATCCTAAATTTTTCTAAAGAAATGGCTCAAGAATACCAAATGCATTGAAGTAAGACTTAAAGCTGCACTCACCTGATTCTCTTTGTAAAATAGTAATAATCATGTGGATTAACTCATAGAATAATGCATTTTTAAGAATCATGAGCTGAATAATTTTAACGAAAAAGAATAGGATTGAAGAATAAGTACATCACACATTTTAAAGGCAAGTAGAGATTTTTGGAAAATATCTACTCATTTACATTTTTACATTGTTTATATTGGGTGTAGTAGTTATCTAGTCCCCAAAAATGACATAAACAGTAACAATTTATTAACTCACAGTGGGTAACTCTATAGAAATTTGGGGATAGTTTAAGTGGGTTGTTCTACTTCAAAGTCTCTCACGTTATTTCAGTTAAGGTGTAAGCCATGGCTACAGTCATCTAATGATTTGACTTGGACTGGAAGATCTACTTCTAATAGGGCTCACTTACACGGCTGTGACAAAATGCCTCCATCTCTTATGACTTGGCGGCTGGCTTCTTCTAGTGTAAAAGATTAAAAGAGAGAGCAACAGGGAAGCTTCATATCTTTTATCAGTCAGCTTCTGATGGCACACTCCAATCCCATTTCATATTGATTATACAAGCTGTCCCTATTTTATATGGGAAGACTATAGATGGGTAAAAATAGCAGGAAACAGTGACCATGGAGTGATTTTTTAGAGAATAGCTACTGCAAAGATTTGCAAAATGAAATATTTCCTTACTTTAAGTCACAGTCTAACTTATTTTAAAAAACATAATGTACAGCTTTTAGAATCAGAAGACTTCAGTGTGAAAACTAACTTTTTCATCAGAAGGAAATTATTTAATCTTTAGGCTTAATGTTCTCATTAGAAAAATGGAAGTTGAAATATTTGCCCTTCTTTTTCTGAGTTGATAATGGTCCTATTAACCAAGATTAAGGATAAATGTCACAGATTAAAATTAGTTTGTTCCCTTATATTCTCTAGACTACTATTAGCACTATTAATCCTTAAGTAAAACTTTTATGGAGGACACACTTTGGTTTTCTTATTGCACAGAGGATTCAATGCAAAGCAGCAAATTTATAATTTTAATAACTAACATGGGAAAATATGCTGCTTTTTATAGTCAGGATTTTTTATTCATACATAAAAAATTGTACAAATGTATGGGGTACATGTGATATTTTGATATATGCATACAATGTGTAATGATCAAATTAAGGTATTTAGAACATCCATCACCTCAAGCATTTATCAGTTATTCATATTGGGAACATTTCAAGTCTTCTAGCTGTTTTAAAATATGCTATAAATTATTATTAACTATAATTATTCACTGATAATAACTATATTATTAACTTATTCCTTTAATCTAACTGTATATTTGTATTCATTAACAAATGTCTCTTCATCCCCTCTTTTACTCTTCCCTGACTCTGGTAACTGTCATTTTACTTTCTAACTCCATGAGATCAAATCTTTAAGTTCCACCAGATGAATGAGAATGTGCAATATTTGTCTTTCTGTGTCTGGCTTATTTCACTTAATGAACTCCAGTTCCATTCGTGTTGCTGCAAATAACAAGATTTTATTTTATTTGTGACTGAATAATACTCCACTTGCATATACACCACATTTTCTTTATCCATTCACCCACTGATGACACTTAGATTGATACCATAACTTGGCTCTTATGAATAGTGCTACAATAAGCATTTAATATATCAATTTCCTTTCCTTTGCATAAATACCCAGTAGTGAAATTCCTGGAGTGTATGGTAGTTCTATTTTAAGGTTTTTGAGAAATCTCCATATTGGTTTTCATAATGGCTGTACTAATTTACATTTCCATCAACAACAGTGTGTAACAGTTCCTTTATCTCCACGTCCTTACCAGTGTTGATTTTTTTTTCTTTTTAATGATAACAATTCTAGTTGGGGTGAGATGATATTTTATTGTGGTTTTGACTTGCATTTCTCTGATGATTAGCAATGTGGAGCATTATTTTTCATACACCTGTTGGCCATCCATATGTCTTCTTCTGGAAAATGTGTATTCAGATCCTTTGCCCACTTTTTAATGAGGTTATTTGTTTTTTGCTGTTGAGTTTTTTGAGTTCTTTGTATCTTCTGAATATTAGTCCCTTGTTGGATAAATGGTTTGCAAATATTTTCATGCATTCTTCAGGTGGTTTCTTCACTTTATTAATTGTTCCCTTTGCTCTGCAGAAGCGTTGTAGTTTAACATAGGCCCATTTGTCCATTTTATTTTTATTGCCTGTATTTTTGAAGCTTTAGCCATAAAACCTTCACCTAGATCAACACCCTGAAGTGTTTCCCTTACATTTTCTTCTAATAGTTTTATGTTTTTATGATTTATGCTTAATTATTTAATCCATTTTGAATTGATTTTTGTATAGGTGAGAAATATGTGTCTCATTTCATTCTTCTGCATATGGATATCCAGTTTTCCAAGCATCATTTATTAAAGATGTCCTTTCTCCAGTATATACTCTTGATGCTTTTGTCAAAATCACCTGGCAGCAAACATGTAGATTTATTTCTGTGTTCTGTATCCTGTTCCATTGGCCTATGAGTCTGTTTTTATACTAACACCATGATATTTGTAGTATTATAGCTTCATAGTATATTTTAAGGTCAGGTAGTATGATACTTCCCTGTTTTTTTCCAAAATGCTGCAGCCCTCTGGGTGAACATTGTGGTATGTCAGCAGGGATCCAGGAATGTAGGGATGTAGGGACTATTCAGCCTTTAGGAAAAATGTAGCCTAGCAGGGGCTGGGCTCTCAAAATGGTGCTTTGCTGTAGTTGCTTGGGTTCAGGGGGTGCGTGGGACCCAGGGGGAACTCCTTCTCTGGAACAATTATGTGGACTCCTGGCAGCTCCCAGTACTGGTCTCAGAGCCCTTGAGGGGCAAGGGGCCTTCCAGTGCCTAGAATTGCAGGGGTTCATGGTGGGTATGTGGACCACTGGGAATCTCTTGCTTACCTTTTCCCTGCAATGGGGAGTTTCTTTTGTCAGCTGATCCTGATCAGCTCAGCTGCTTTGTTTCCCTATTCTCCCATCCCTCCATTGTTTTCTGTCATTTCCCTGCTGAATTCTACTGCTCTCTCTTAGATGCTCTGTTCCACCTGTGATTATCTACTCACTGCTTTGGTTCTTCTTTGTGGAGGATGTGAATGCCAGGCACCTCTAGTCAGTCATCTTGAAGCCCTCATCTGGCCTCACCTCAACATGCTGTTTTTTAAGATCCACATTTCATCTGTTTGTTTCTTCATCCTACTGGACTTCTTATATTTTTGGTACATCTGATTTTATATCCCAAATAAAAATCTGTTACTGAAATTTGAACATACGTTTTGTATGGGATTTGACTAATACATTAGCATCTGTAGACACAAGGTCTATTTACTTTTGCTTGAGCCAGTAGTAAATGGCATATCATTATATAATTTACTAAAATATATTTATACTTTGTGGCATGAAAAATTAGTAAAGTATAAAAAGAAAAATAAATAGACGAAGAATTTACATTATTTGGGCCAGGCATGTTGGCTCATGCCTGTAATTCCAGCAGTTTGGGAGGCTGAGGCAGGAAGATAACTTGAGGTCAGGAGTTGGAGATGAGACTGGCCAGCATGGTGAAATCCCATCTCTACTAAAAATACAAAAATTAGCTAGGTATGGCGTCACTTGCATGTAGTCCCAGTTATGCAAGAGACTGAGGCATGAGAATCTCTTGAACTCAGGAGGCGGAGGCTGCAGTGAGCTGAGATCGCACCAATACACTCCAGTCGGGGCGGCAGAGTGAGACTCTGTCTCAAAAAAAAAAAAAAAAAAAAAGAATTTACATTATTTGGACAATTATCCTGCTATTTCCACCAGGACTCCCTAAGTTAGTAAACATTATATTGTTGATAATGTAATTTAAAATATTTCATTATCACTATAAGTTAACTAATCTATGCCCCAGGGAAACATATTTAACATTTACTTAGTATTTGAAGGCCTCTAGAAAGAAATACAACCCAAAGATATCTCTACATTAAGCATCAAAGCAGTCATTGATCAACAAAAATAATACCCAGAATTTTTTTTTTGGTAAAATGAGTGATATTTAAGAAAATGTGATTGAAAAGAATGTATAATCCTTAGGACCTTTGCCTAGTTTCCGCTACTTGGAATGTTCACCGCTGCTAATTTTCTCATCTCATTCAAATCATTGTTCTAAGATTATTTTCTCATTATAAAAGACTTCGACCATCCTATTTTAAATTCTACTATAAATTCTCCCTAGCAATCTGAGTCCTCCTTACCCAGTTCTCTTTTTTTCTAATATACTTCTTAGTTTATTATGTTTATTGTCTGACTCTTTCCTGTAAGCTTTACAAGTGTATACATTTTTTTTCTCCTTTTTAATGCTGATCCCCATTTTCTAAAACACTGCCACTCAGTGACTGGTCAGGAAGCATTTTTGGATCAATAAATGAGAGAGTGCTACTTCCCTTTCTTCTCACTTTACTATTACAGTTTTTTATACCTAAAGCTTTGTGTGTGTGTGTGTTTGTGTGTGTGTGTGTGTGTGTGTGTAATGTATCTATAATTTGTGGAGGTTTTCTTTTCTTCCACTTTAAAGTTGTCTTTTATTATTACATCCATGATAAATTTTCCTGTTTTACAAACATGCCTCAAGGTAATAGACAGTAATTGAACTTAGTATCTTTTCTCTCATAAAACAGCAATTTTCAAACCTCAATGTGGTAAGAAAACATAGAGGAGTCTGCTAAAATTGCAGCATTTCATGTCATATCCTCAAAATATCAATTCAGTAAGTCTGGGGAGGGGCCCAGAAGTCAGCAGAATAAACAAACATTCCAGATAATTTAGGTAAAGGTAGTTATTTGATAACGGTTTGAGAAATACTGTGGGCTGCCCACAAATTGATAACAGCAAACCCTGACTCTGAAAGATTAACTGTTCTACTGATTTTTAGGTAATAAAAATGTAAAGAATTTTCAGCCTGTTTAACATGGATGGATTAAAATAGTAAAAGACAAATCATTTCTTTGTTTTCTGTTACATTTATTGATTTTTCCTATTAATTCATGTTAAATAACCATTCATTAACTTAACAAATAATCTGTAGGTTTGCTAGAAATGTTTCCCTATCTTGGCTGATTTTCAGTGATAAGTAAAATTTAAGTTCTACTTTCAGAAGTAAACCTTGTGATTATCCCCAAATGGTGGTGTTTAGACATGGTAATTAAAATGCAGTCATTCATTTTCCAGAGACTTCCAATGATTCGTAAATTCAATCTAAACATAATCCTGTCAGGATTGCTTTAGCTACATTACCGATTCAGACTCTCATCTCAATTTAAGTAACTGTTTATGAAGTTAGTATGTTCTATTTTTTAGGCTACATTTCCTTTTATTTGCAGTAGTAATTATTGTAACCAATTTTGACAGCAAGTTGCAAATGAATCTCTCCACTGCTAAAGACAGTTTGTTCTTAGTATAAACAAAATCTATATATCTGCCCCAAATTCATTCATCAGCACTAAAATTTTGAATTACCAAAAAACAGATAAAATAGTTAAAATAAATAAAATAAAAGCAAATTAATGTGCTACAGGTAATATATGAAACAAACTACTTTTTAAAAAAAATTTAAATATAGGGTCTCACTTTGTCACGAGGCTAGAGTGCAGTGGTATGATCTCAGTTCACTGAAGCCTTGACCTCTTGGGCTCAAGTGATCCTCCTACCTCAGCCCCCCAAGTAGCTGGGACTGCAGGTGTATACCACCGCACCGGGCTAATTTTTTTGTACTTTTTGTAAAGATGGAGTTTTGCCCTGTCAACCCAGCTGGTACTTTCTATTTTTATATCAAATTTGCTATTATTAATTTCTTCACTATTTCTTTAATACAGTTTTTTAAAATGATGAGCACTACGAAATTAATAAAACTTAAATGTAAGAAGGATTTATTTTCAAAATGACCTAGAAAATGGGTGTGAATTGACTTCCTTCTCTCTATAATAAAGAAGATGTTTTCTACAAAGAAAAAAGAACTGAAGTAATTCTAAGACTAAAGACAGAAGAAAGTCTTCTTTTTCAATTGAAATATTGCTGCAAATATATTTGGAATATTCAGATTATCCCAATAAATATCCCACAAAACTCTGTATTTAGACCCAGCCTAAAATAAATTATTCTGAGGTTTCAATTATTTTAGGGTTGGTTCCTCTATTGCTGTCAAAGGAAATTCAATTCTACAAGCATTTATTGAGTATTCCATATAGAAAACATGTGCCAATTCCTGGCAGGAAAGAATAACCATGCAGGAGGGGAAAGGCCCTAAAATAAAAGTGTTTTTCAAACTAAGGGATAGAGCTAGAATTAAAAATGATTTTTCAGACTGATGCTTCCAAAGAGATAATTATATTTATATACAGTTTCAAGAGACCATTAATTCCACCTTTATAGTAGCTAACTCATCAGTGACATAAAAACATGAAGTCATCATTATACTACAAATTTCAACCCTTACTATTTGTCAAGTTTTGTGTTAAGGACTTGAGACATGAAAACTTAGATGTCTCCAGTATTTGTTTGAGCTACATCCCCTTTCCATATTTCTCCTGTCCTGGAGGGGCTGAAAGTCTTGAAATCATATTACTCCAATGGGAAGTTCTTGCAAAGGATTTGGAAGGCAAAAGAAAAACAAAAACTGTCCTTCTCCTCCTGAAACCTATGGTATAGATGCTAGAGCTTGGTAGATCCATAGTTTTGCAGAGGTCTCAGTAGTCTAGTGGAAATTACTCCTCTTGGGGCTGCAGCAACCTCTGACAATTGGTGCTCCCTTATCTGGAAAACTTGAGTAAAACCTGAGAGCCGGGGATGACTTTCCCTGAACTTTGCTTCTCTATCCCTTACAATAGTTTGTGAGCACTTAATTCCTTGTGCAAACTTTCCTCCTTCATAAATCCTGAAATATTTATTTTCCAAACCCTACCTTGAGACTGATTCTTATAAACAATTCTTTGTCCCCAATGTTTAGGTATATTTAGGCTATGTTCAGAATTAATCATCTTTTCTTTTCCTCTGGAGAATCTACAACACTAGGGTTATGTCTAAACCAAAAAAAAATGTAATAAAAATATACTTAAATTTTGACAGATAAGTATGAAATAATTGACATGAAATGGCCCTTTATGTAGATAAAGGTTCCTTAAAAACTGCACTGAGTCAATATAAAGAATGGAATTCGAATTGACACCTTCATATTTAAGCAAGCAAATAACCAGATTTGCTTTTATTTGAGCAGTTTATATAATTTTTTAAAAAAGCTTAAAATAAAACACTTCTAAAGATAATATGAAACATTTTTATTTTACGTTTAATAAATACACTTATTTTTCATAGTAAGTATACAGAGTTTTGCTGGCCTTTAGACATTATATCCATTTATGTGCTGTACCAACAAAAGCTCTGATGATATCACTGTAAATTATATCCGGTACAGATGACAGAAGAGAATCATAGATCGTAGCATATGCATGTATCCTCAAGCAGAATTTGTTATTACATTTGATAGAGAAGCAAGTTAAACTTTAATCCCTACAGTGTTCTTTGGATGGTCTTGCTTTTGTTTATTTATTCTAGCATGAAAGTGTAAAATATCGTCTATATCCTTAAGGATCTCAAGCTTATTTTCAAAATCCTCATTTTGTTATTCTATAGCCTGACTCAATTCAGCTCAAAGAAACACATTCCCTTAGGTGTTATAATGGTTAGTGTACAAATTATTTGACAACTTGGTCATACAGCTGTAGTAACATAGATACGCTCTCTTTCAGTACATATCCAGGATGTATAGCTCCATCAAAAAGAGAAATGGCAGTAATATAAGAACATGTGTAGTAAATGGGGCAGTTTAGCAAAGCATTTAGCGATAATTTTGCTAGAGATTGCAGTAGAAGGAACAAAAATTTCACGTATCATGCCTGCAATAATCTTTCTTGTAAACATTTACAATGAGGTGATTAAACGACCATTTGGTCTTTATGCCTGCCATTTCACCATTTAAGGCTTTGTACACTAACTTTTCGGCAGCAAATGATTATGGTTTAGAAGACAACAACATTTTAATGTATTGTAATGTATTTTTAAGAAAAGAGCAGAATGTAATTTATCTATGGTAAATGTGATAATTTGAGAGTATCTGTTATCTAGAAAATCAGATTACAACCACTAATTTGAAGTACACAAGACAAGTCAAATTTTGGATTTTTAATGTAAATGATCTTTATATGTTAGGCACTATATTTATAACTGTATTTAATGTTCAAAAAACAAGTTCAATTTCTGAGTTAAATGTATGATTTGCAATCATTTTTTGAAGCAAGAGATAATTTACATATATAACACAAAAGGACATATTTAAAAGTGTATTTGCTGTAATTTCTAAATCATTCACTATTTATATGAGCTATGGGATATAAGTTACAATACCTGGCTAAATCTACTGAATTTTCAACCTTAAAGTAGTCTTCATTTGTCGTGAACGCCTTTTTCTCTAATTAAACAGCAAAATTCAGAGTCAAATCTTTGAAGTGTGTGTCCATATGTAATATACTCAGAGATTATCAGGCAAGCCACTTACTGTAGATTAAAGCCTAAGGGAGGTGACTTAAACATAGTGCTCAGTTGGAACAGAAGGTGGAAAAAGGGGTAGAGACCTGTAAGTTCCCCATAGTTGAGGAGGTGGTCCAAATTAATACGGTGGGGGTTGGAGTTTTCCTCTGGAAAATTAATATACGAAATATGTGGGAAAAGTCAGAGGTTTGGTGCATCAGTTTTTAGAATAAAGAGATAATCTAGGCTGGGCACAGTGGTTCACACCTGTAATCCCAGCACTTTGGCAGGCCGAGGTGGGAGGATCCTTGAGCTCAGGAGTTCCAGACCAGCCTGAACAACATAGTGAGAGCTCGTCTCTACTAAAAAGCAAAAAAAAGTAGCCAGGCACGGTGGTATTTTCCTGTAGTGCCAGCTACATGGGAGGACTCTTTGAGCCCAGGAAGCAGAGGTTGCAGCGTGAGCTGTGACAGCATCACTGCACTTTAGTCAGGCAACAGAGCAAGATCCTGTCTCAAAAAATAAAAAAAGGCAACATAGCTGCCCCAGATTTCAGATCCAAGGTTGATATTATGCTATACCAGACGCAGGCTTTTTTTTTTTTTTTCCTTTTTTAGACACAGACCCATGTATTTCACTGAGAACACAGAAAGAAAAATGCAAGCACATCATTTACAATGGAAAAATAAGTGAAGCCCCCTTGGCTTAGAACTACTTTCTCTGAAAAGATTTGATAAACACATCTTCCAGGAGCTGGTATTTGAAGAACCATATTTTGGTTTATTTGTCTTAATAAGTATCTCTGATGTGGCACCTTGTATCTTTCCCCAGAAAAAGTTCTTTCTGAAACAAAAAAAATAAATACATGGATATAGGTTATCTCTTTAAAATGCAATAATTTTATGAAGCTTTAACTGTATTTTGTAGTACTTGTTTTCAGTTTTTGAACTCTGTACTAGTGTATCTTATCCTCTTCTGATATATTCTTTTCTCTCTCTTTCCAAGGTCTTTTCTGGAGTCTGTTTTCTATAGAACAGTATGTCCTTCTGAAAATGATAGTGGCCAGGTCTCTTACCTGGGTTGCAATTTTGGAGAGATTATAACATTTTATATCCTTGAGTTAGCTTTATATATAACTCTGTTCCCTCTGGAAGTTTAAAATTATGCTCCAAAAAAACATAAGCTTTCAATTCTTTTAGTATTCTTTCTAAAAAGTCAACTTTGGATACACCAAATTGACTCAAAGATTTCGCACCAAAAAAATTATTCTAAAACCCTTTTTTGGTTCACTTAACCCTACACACTCCTTCAGAGTAAAATTTTTGACCCGAGTTTTCCAAATGCTGTCATTATTCTTTTATTATCTACTCATAATCTAGAATCACACCATGGAGTCCATTAATTTTTGAGATATTTTGGTATTTATTTCTCAACTTCTTGCTCACTCAGATAAATTCTCCTTATTGTTAGGAGGGTTTCCAAGGAAAAAAAAAATAATAAATATAATATCTCAGAAAGTTTAGGAAAATCAGGGCCAGCCTTTGGTGCTTAGAATTATATTTTATACCTATCACATATTTCATCATTTTTTTTTTTTTGAGACAGAGTCTCACTCTTGTCACCCTCATCATGTATTTTTAATTAAAATAATTAGATTTAGACATGTATGGGTATTTGAGTTCTCTTGCTACACATTGTCTTAAATGGGCAACTTTTTCCAGCATCTATGTGCTGTTTAGATATTTCCATTCTCAGATTATTATTCAATTCTTTGGTAGTCTTGTTTTTCTTATGCTGAGTAGTGTACCTCATTTCACTTATATTGGCCTTCAGTAGTATCTTTTGGGCTATTTTTCTTGTTGGCCAATGGATGTCATGGAGTAAGTTCTTTCTAAGGGACCACAACTGGCAAGCAAGTCACTTTTTTCGGATGAAATCTGTTTTAATTGACCTTTGAGGCTTTATCTGATTCACAAAAATGATGGATTTTTCATCTCCATGGTGGATTCTAACTCTAACTTCATAGGTTTTGCAGTTGCCCTGGTGGCCCCATATGAAACCAGATCCTCTGAGTGTGAACTAGTCATAAGATAACAAAGTTAAAATCTAGGGCAGGGAGGTGGCTGAGACCATAGAAGCCAATAGTGATGCAGGATTTTTTGCTCCTTAGCTCAGTTAAATTTGGGTTCTTGTCTCATGACCAGGGAGAATTAGGCACTCAGGCACATTGAAGGGTGAGGAGGGTGGAATTTATTAAGTGAAAGGAAAACTCTCAGCAGAGAGAGGGGGTCCTGTAAGCAGGTTTTCACCTCCCCAGTTGAATACTAGGGCCACAGTACAGGAGCTGAAGAGGCCAGGCTCCTCCCTTGCATAAGGCACAAATTCCTGGTGGCTCCACCCCATTCCCCCAGTGGATGTGGGCCTTCAGTTCTCTGCAGGCATGCCCGGGCAGATCCCCTGTGCAGGTTCCCTTATCTGCACAAATCTTCTGGCGTAAGCACTTGTGGGACAGGTTGGAGATTCTCCAAGGACCCTTCTCTGTCTGCCTAGGCATTTGGCTGTCTTTGGCCTCTATCAGTAGGGCATGGCCACTGTAGCAAGTGTGGCAAAGGGCTGGCCTGAAGCCTGAGTCCTGACTTTCTTCCTTAAACTCAGCTATAAGTGCTCGAAGAGATCTCACCAAAAACACAATAAATATATCAATATGGAATAACACAAAATGTTCCAATAATACAAAAGGAGATTGGAAGAGGAAATAAACTAATTTTTTTTAAAAAAGAGGGAACAAGTATAAAACAAGGAATAATATGGTGGACCTAAATCCAAACATGTCATTAATTACTTTGAATGCAAACTGTCTAAAAATGCTAATTAAAAAAGAGATGCTGTCAGATTAGATTAAAAGTAAGACCCAACGATATACTGTTTATAAGAAACTCACTTCATATGTTATGTAATAAGTAGGTTACAAGAAGAATGGGGAAAATATGCTATGCAAATACTAATTAAAAAGCTGTAGTGGCTTTAATAATATCAGATTAGACTTCAGAAAAAAGAAAATTACCAAGTGTGAAGAGGCATATTACACAGTGAAAAAGGGGCTATTCACCAGGAAGGCATAGCAATCCAAAATAAGTATGTACACATGTACACACACACACAAACACACAGAAATGATAGAAGCAATATAATAATCCAAATTTTACTTAGAGAGTTCAGTGCTCCTTTCTCAGAGATAGAACAGACAGAAAATCAGCAAGATCATAGAACTAAAACCACCGTCACTTCAACTGGATCTAACCGACATTTATAGGTGCACTACATCCTCCAACAGCAAACTATTCTCTTTAAGTGCACCTGCATTATGCACCAAGGTAGACCATGTCATAGGTCATAACACAACCATGACAAATTCAAAATAATTGAAATCATAGACAGTATGTTCTCTGACCATAATGGAAGTAAACTAGAAAAAAATACTGGAATAACTCCAGATGCTTGAAAACTTAACATGCTTCTCTGTCAAACATTGATTAAATACAAATTCTCAAGGCAGATTTAAAATACTTTGAACTGCAAAAAAAATGAGAATATGGCATAGCAAAGTTTGTGGGATACCATGGAAGTAGTGACTAGAAGGATATGTATTATATTAAAACGCTCATAAAAGAAAAATATATATCCAATCTAAAATTTGAGCTTTCACTTTAAAATAAGCAGAGCAAAATAAACCCAGAGAAAGGTGAGAGAAGGAAATAAGGACAAAAATGAATAAAATTGGAAAAAGGAAGACAACTGAGAAAATCAACAACACTGAAAGATGATTCTTTAAAAAGAACAGCAAAATTGATAAACCTGTAGCAAAATTGACAAAGGTAAAAAGAGAAAAAATACAAACTGCCAATATCAGGAATAAAACCAGGATTTCATTACAGATTCTGTGGCCACTAAAAGGATAAAAAGAAATATGAAAAACTATACGCATTATTGCAACTACCTACATGAAATGGATTAATTCCTTGAAAACCGCACACTACCAAGATTCAACTATATGAACTGAATTATCTGAATAGCCTTATAATTACTAAAGAAATTCAATCTATAATTAGGGAATGGGGTATTAGGTTAACATATTTTCAGAACTAAAAGGAGACATGAGAGGAAATCAAAGCTAGACACTGCCATTTAACCAAGACTTTTCCACCAATCTTTTTATTGCTATACAAAATTAGTAGAAAAATAACAGACCATAGAAATCTATGTTTTTACATTGTGTGTATCATAGTTTTACTTATTTAAAAATTATTCTTGAAGAGCAGATTTAATCATGCATATACTAAGGACCAAAGCAATTTAACATGAGTTTGTGAGATAAAATATGGAATGTCTAGTTTGATGTAAATTTTGGAGAAACAATGAATAATATTTTTAGAATGAATATATTCCATGAGACATTTGTAAGACATACCAAATAAATACACACACACCAAATCAAAAACTCAAAATTAAGTAGAATCTGATAAAGAAGAAAGATTTTCATAAAGTATTTCACCTAGAAATTTCAGGAAGTCCAAAATGTATGAATGATCTGCATGGGAAATGTTCTATTTTTAATAGATGATGCATAGAATAAAAAAAAATAAGCACTTCCAAAATACGAACTAGTCTTCTTAAGATTGATGATATTATAATCAATCATAAATCATATGATTAAGAATAGATTGTATTTAAATTCTGGGAAAAAGCACTACTAAACAATAAAAATCAAGAAGTGGCCAAAAATAGTTATTCCTTGGCTATAAATTACTCTACAATATTTGGAAACAAATGACAATATCTGACATATTTTCAATGTCCCGATGTAGCAGAGATACAGTCAATGCAGGTTCTCACATATTTTAAATGACTCACAATAAATCAGCTGTTACAGTTTCTGGTTCTTTGTGGGCACTCTGTTTTCTAACATCTATATTAAAATGCAAGATCCTGTGACTCTTCTAACTTGTTTCTGGGAAAAACAATCAACAAGTCATGAACTCAGTTTCTAGTTAGATGGTGAACTCTCTGAATAAGTGAGTTTATGAATCACGGGCTCACTCTACTCACCTGTAAAATAAGTAGAATTAGGTTCATTCTGTGTTTCTTAAATAGAGCGTGAAGTGCCAGTGCAACTAAGAAATAATATTTCAGGATATGCCAAAAGCCATAGAATAAATATAGGGCATCTTGCTAAAATATAGAATGAATGGCCAACACAGTGGCTCATGCCTATAATCCCAGCACTTTGGGAGGCTGAGGCGGGTGGATCACGAGGTCAGGAGATCGAGACCATCCTGGCTAACAACAGTGAAACCCCGTCTCTACTAAAAATATAAAAAATTGGCTGGGTGTCTTGGCACGTGCCTGTGGTCCCAGCTACTCAGAAGGCTGAGGCAGGAGAATTCCTTGAACCCGGGAGGTGGAGGTTGCAGTGAGCTGAGATCGCGCCTCTACACTCCAGCCTGGGCAACAGAGTGAGACTCCATCTCAAAAAAAAAAAAAAAAAAAAAAAAAAAAAAAATATATATATATATATATATATATATATATGGAGAGAGAGAGAGAGAGAGAATAAAGGATATTCAGTGGCACAAAGTCCTGGTGTGCTAATTTATAGAGATGTTAATATATCAAATGAAATATGATGAAATAAGATAATGTCATTCAGTAAAAGCATTATTCAAGTGTTAGAACACCATGGGGCATGCTTGTTATGAAAGTGTAACCAGAGATGTCCGTTAAATTGTCTGCTAGAATAGTGAGTATTGTTGATTATACACAAAGTTTTTGGTTTGGCTAGTGGGGAGTTAAAGCTTGGGTATAAAGCTAAATGTTCTGGACACAAGAAAGTTAGCCTCACTCTGAGTGCTGTAACTAAATCACCTCCTTCTCTGATTCGCCCCAAGCAAAATCAAACGTGCTGAATGCGATCATTACATATTGATGTTAAGAATTGCAAAATTATTTACACATGGTAACTGGTAACAAGTTTATAAATTACTAAATTATCTGGCTTGACTAGTCTGAAACATCAATAGACTTACACAACAAAATGCAAAACAGACATGGTTTTTTAAATGTCTAAGTATTAAGAGAAATTTCTCCTATAGCCCTTTTACACTCTGTCCTCAGAGGTTCAGGATGCTAATTGATTCTTAGCATCGCCTTGTAGACACTCTATAAATTCCCCTCTGTTGGATGACTTGTTTCCTTGCTTTGCTAATTTATACAATCACAACATGCCAAACTTGTGAGATAACATTTGAAATTAAAAACAGTAAGTTTAGGAAAAGAAGAGATCTGTTTTATAAAAAAATCATTCAGTGACTTTGTGTTGTTGAGCTTTTTAAAAAGTATTCTTTTCTCTGCTTATTAATTTTAAACAAAGATCTATGTTGACCTAAAAGGAAGAGGCTGAGGCACAAAATATAATTTAAAGAGTTTACTTGACCCAAAGTGAGGGCAGCTACCCAAAAAACTCATACCCAAGTAACTTTGGATATGAGCTCTGTTTGGCCTATGATACAAAAAAGAGGGACAGGCAGTGGGCTGCTACAGAGTTTTCATTTGTCAGAAATTCACAGTGATTTATAGAAATAACATTAATTAGTGATTGGATATACATTATTAATCTATAGGGTACGGGTTATAGTGTCCAATGTGGCATTGTTAGGTTAATGAGTAGCTACTTGTGACAATAGCAGGCAGTTTCAAGAGATAAATATGTAGCTGAAGGGGGGAAGTAGGATATGATTGCTGTCTGATTTTAATGTCCCTCCGGTCCTGATTGTTTAAAAAAAAAATCACATTCCTCAGATAAAAGTTCTTTACTCACCTAATTAGAACTAATGTAAAGACATAACCAAAGTAATACCTGAAATATAAAGATTTTATGTGTTTAGTTTACAATATAAAGGAATTCATGGAGCATCGAGATAAATTTTGTATTTTGATGTGGAATGACAAAGGGGATATCACATTTTATTTAAAGTCTTTACATATTTTATTCATATGGTTCTCTGATTCTCTTTCTTCTTTCTGATTAGGGAATAACAAACTAAATATTAAATATTTCTGTTCATCTTCAAATATTTTAAACCAAATTCACTCTGATTTATTTCACCTATGCCGTTTTGCCTAAAGAAAACCAAGGGCAACTTTGGTTCTACTTGCAATTTACGGGTTCATTAAAAGAAATCGTTAAAATCAAAATGTCTCGGATAATTTTGTTATAGGAAACAAGATGACCTAAAATTTCCTAAGGTATTTATTGCCTTGTCTACCACTTCTTGAGACAGTTTTCAAAACATAGAGATCTCAAAGTAATTCACTTTCAAACCATTTTTCCTCTTAGTCTCAAATCTTTTCATCATGTGTATTAGTCTCTGTGTCATGATGGCTAGGTTGCCAGTGTTTTCTTTAACAAAGAGTACAGCATTATGTATGTTGGCCTTTGCCCATATATTTACCTGGAATGCAAGTATACGATCTGAATCATTTTCATTAGACAGAACATGGGTAAACAGAAAGTAGCTATGGGGTAGTAGTACAATTTAACAGGAATAAATCAGTGAATCCGAGAACTAAAGAACCATTCAACTTTCATGTGGCCTGGGTTCCTAACGTTCATGCACAGATGAATGACCCAAACAGCTACAGCACATGATACAGCCATCATACAAAATGCATGTCCTTACAACTCTTGAAAATCTGGAACTTTACATCTTTATCAGAATTCTGTTGCTGAGGAGAGCAATTTTGTTTGTAGTTCAATCTTCAGACAGCATCACTGTATAATATCAAATATATTATGATAGCAGAACTACATCTTTTAACTCTTTATATCCTTATCACCTGGCTTAAAATAAGTACATAATATGTTTATGTTTATGATGGCACGATGTACCTGTTGATTTAAATAATAGCTAGTTATGTCACATGTGTGGGGACTGTGAGGGAATTAACCCTGTTTCTTGATGCAACTCAGGTTATTTAAATCAACTCAGGTTATTGGAATCATTTTATCTAAGGGGAAGATTCTTCAGTAAAATAAAAGAAATAACTGAGAATCCTCATGGCATTAATTTCTTCATGAATTACTTTAGAATTTTGTTTTGTATTTCTTCTGATGACTATGTTTAAAGAATAAGAAATCAATCTGAGAAAGCCAAGAGTGTTGGGAAACATAGGCCTGGACTGCCTGATTTTGGCAACTTATGAATTACAAATGGCATCTTCAGTGCCTTTGTCTCTCTCTCCTTCGCTGTTGTTCCCTTTGTAAAGGGAAGAATCAGTGGAACATGGAATAGGTCCTAGTAATACAGTTTAGTGTTATTTTTCAGGCTACATATGAAGCCATAAACTTCTAAAACCTAATTCCTGTGACAAAGCTTGTAAAAAGAAGGTACAATAGTGCATCATAAATCCAACCTTCTGCCACTGACTGAAGCAGAAGGAAATCTGGTACAATTTAATCTGCTTTAGTTACAAGGTTAAGAATGTAATGTTGTGAAAAACAAATCTATAATCAGAATTAAATTTCAGTGTTCTTAAAATAAAGAGCTTTGTGATAGAAAATTATAGAAGAGCTTTTTCAAGAAGTCTTAATGTCCACCGTATTTATTTCTTTAAATGATTCACTTGGGGGGTTTGAAAGTATCTCTGAGATGTAATACATCTAAATTTTGATTATTTAAAATTTCTAATTGTAAAAGAAGTTATTGAAGATATAGCACCTAACTGCAAATTTGAAAGTAATGTTTCTCCTAATCAGGCTCACTTTTTAGGTCTTTGCAATAACAAATGCTTTGAGAAGTTATGTATCAGTTTATGCAGACATAGTAGGAATTATCTTTATGGTTAAATCAGGATTTCCTGAAGCAGTTTCTCTTTTGGATTTGTTTCTTTATTTTTTACCATTTTTGCTTCCTGACTGAAAATATTTTTAGTCAAAATATATATTGTTTTCATGAAGGTGGTCAAAATAGAAGCTTAGAATTTAATTAATTCTCACCTTACATATATTTTACATCTTTCCTAGAACTGAACAAAGGGCTTTGCACCAAAGATTAGATTATTAAAAAAAAAAAAAAAACAGAACAAATCAGAAACTAGTCAGGACAGGGTTGGATTGTAGTGTTGCTTGTGTGCTAGAAATTCCTTCACTGGTTTAGTATACTCAACACAAGTATGACTACATTTTCAGTGTTTGTCTGTTTTGTCTTTTTTAGAGATTGGTTCTTACTTTGTCTCCCAGGCTAGAGTTCAGTGGTGTGATCACAGCTCTCTGTAGCCTCAAACTCCTGGGCTCAAGCAATCCTCCTGCCTCAGCCTCTCAAGTTGTTAGGACTACAGACAAGTGCCACTATGCCCAGCTATATTTTTTCTTTTCTTTTCTTTTCTTCTTTTTTTTTTTTTTTTTTGAGACAAGGTCTTGCTATTTTGCCCATGCTGGTGTCAAACTACTGTCTCAAGAGATTCTCCCACCTTGGCCTCCCAAAGTGCAGGAATTGAGGGCACAAGCCACTGTGCCTTGCTTCTGTGCTGTTTAAATAAAATCAATATCGTACTTGTGGCAGATTATATTTTTCAAAAATGATTGTGCTGACATTTAGATGCTATATGCTATTCCAGAACCTTGCAACACTTCTGTCAAAAGGTGGAATTTATTTACCCCCTCACTGAATTTAGATGGTACTTTGTAACCCTTTCAGACATTACTCCTTTCACCTTCTGAGGCTCATGACCTCATGACTCTTCCACAGTGCTTGCCCTTGGAACACAGCCACTCTATTGTGAGGAAGCCTATATCACATGGAAGGCCATATGTGGATGTCCTGGCAGACAGCCCCAGTTAAGGTCTCAGCTGACATCCAGCCTCTACCACCATACATGTGAGTAAGTAAAGTTTCAGAAGATCCTACTGCCCAGCTTCTTGTGGCACTAGCTGATGCCAAGAATAGTAGAGATGAACTATCTCCACTGAGCACTAACCAGATTACAGATTTGTGAGCAAAGTAAATGACTATTGTTTCAGGCCACTAAGTTTTGGGGTAGTTATTTTCATAGATATAGGCAACTGAGTCATTGGCAGAATGTAAATGGGGAGAGCAAAGAATCGGAAGAGAACAGGGAATAAGTATTAATAAGTGAAGTAGCCATATTTCTCCTCACTGTTTTGAAGTTCTAGATTTAAATATCAAATATGAGTATCTGAAAGATTGTTCAGTCTTATCCCTTAAATCTTAAAGTGAGAGAAGGGACTAATGCCCTCTGTCATACATGATACCAATTTCGGACGATTATCTCTTTGTCTTTTTGTAATACTCATTCCTCTTTGAGCCACATACCATTTCTAATACTATCTTTTACTTCTGTTCATCATGAAACTGGCCCAATTTCCCCATAGAACTGATGTTTACTGTTTTTTTAGATAAACATAGAAATTGACCCTTCCAGTCTTAAAGCTTAAAACTTACATTAGTCTTATCTGAGTTCCTTTCTCAGGAAACTTTCAGCCCTCCCAAATAGTATCAAAGAACTGAAACTCACCAGATCACTACATCCCCACAATGACATCCTCATCCATCATGATTGCTTCTTTAATCCTCTCTAATTCCTGTTTTCCCACACGTAGTTATGTTCCTTCCTCGCTATACAAATCTCCAGTTTTAGTTGGTTGGGAGATGAACTTGAGACTTTTCTCCCATCTTCCAGCTGGCATTACCTGAATAATGCCTTTCTTCCCTGGCATTCCTCATCTTGGTGATTAGCTTTCTGTGTGGTGAGCAATGGTACCTAGACTGAATGCCTGGCAATTGGTAACAATTGCTATCATTTACAGACAATCTACCCATCCCCTTATTTATCAAATATCCTGCCAAATTGATTATTCATTTTCTCACTATCAGATATCCTATTATTTTGATGCCTACAATGCTCAGATGAAAAACCAAAAGAATTTCGCCTCTTGATTTCCTGATGTTCTTATTTTTAATAAAGTTCTACTTACAATTCACTTCAGCCACACATGCCATAGCCACTTGATTGGGATTGTATCACCTAGAACTGATCCCCTTATGAACCATTTTATGCAAATGCCTCACAACAGATTTTCTGTTCTGTTTTTCACTCATTTACCTGTTCTTTGAATTCAAAGTAGTATTCAGTCTTCTGTCCAATCTCCTTTCTAATTATCTTATTCTATTTTATTTTTTGATGTAGATTAAATTATATGGTCCATCAGTTCAATGACAGTCTTGTAACTATTCTGTTTTCTAGCTCCACTATCTTTCCATCGTTACTGTCTGGGAAATCTCTAGCACTAGTTCAACTTCACTGTCAACAGCCTCTAAGCCTATACAGAATTCCTGAGTGATAAATACACAGTCCCATATTTATGTCACAATATACTTATTCTTTGACCTTATTGGACCCTCAACAATGCCAAGTAATCTTATTATTTTCCTAATTAGCAATATCTCTGTCTCTATAGAAGCTTTTTCAAAATCTTTTTGCTTGTACCATATGCCCAGCAATCACCTCTACCTTATTCTCAGTGGATGACTTTACTTCGTATTTTAAGAGAAAAAAGATAGAAGCCATCTTTTAAGGGCAACATCAATTCCAGCCACAAACCTTAGAATTTTCCTGACTAAACACACATCTGCATCATAATCTATACTGTTATAATAAAATAAATTTCTTCTTTTTTCTAAAGCTAGTCCTTCAACCTTGTACTGATTCCATCCACATTTACCTCTTTGTAGCCAATCGTCCTTTCCCGTGTATCTTCAACTATTCTCACTTTTTGGCTGCCTGAAACTAGTCTTATAACATCTTCAGATGTCTCCAATCTCTACTCTCCCTAGCCATTTTCTTTTTCTTTCTTTTCAAAGCTAAATTTCTTCAAGACTTGTTCATATTTCTGCCTACTCATGTTTCACTTACATGCTTCCCTATTACAATCTAGTTTTTTCCTCAGCCACTCCAATGAAACTGATCTTGTTGTGGTTTCTAGGAACCTCTGTGGTAGGTAGAATAATGGTCCCCTAAAGACGTTCACATCCTCATCCTTAATTCCTAGAACTTATGACAATGTCACCTTACAAAAGGAAATTTGCTTATGTAACTTAGTTAAGAAATTGGAGATGAAGGAATTATCCCGGTTAATACAGTGGGCTCAAATCACAAAGGTCAGAGTCAGAGAAGGAGGTGTGACGAGGGAGACAGAAGTCAGAGTGATGTGGCTATAAGCCAAGGAACGCAGGTAGCCTTTAGAAGCCGAAAAAAAGAAAAGAAATTAAATCTCCCTTAGAGTATCCAGAAGGAACACAGCTATGCTAACTTGTTAATTTTAACCCAATATATCCTGTTTTAGACGTTTGAACTCTGGGAATGTAAAATGATAAATTTGTATTGTTTTAAGCTATGAAGTTTGTGGTAATGTATAACAACAGTAAAGAAACTAATACTACTTCCTAGGTAGTAAAGACAATATTTTCTATCTCTCTGTAACAATTCCATCTGAAAACTATTTTTTCCTTCTTGAAACCATCTTCTTCCTTTGGCTCCCTAGTTTCCTCATTATTGAGAATTTTTTCTTTTTGCTTAGGTTAGGCCTTTCAGTTTCCTGTAATGAATTTCTTCCTCTTTCTGTTTCAAAATTCCGAAATCACTGGAAGTTTTTTCTTTTTCTTCAATTCTTAGACTACTTACCTTATCTCATAAGGAGATCTTAAAGTTTCATCCATTTCTATGACTTTATTTACCATTCGACAACTCCAGAATCTGTATTTTTTAGAATTCTCAGTCTTAGCTATAAAGTTCTGGGACATCCAATTATTTTTTATCTTCCACCTGCATAATTCATGAATTCCATAACAGTGAAGGACACTGCCATCTACTCAGTTGCCCCTGGAGGAAACTTGGAGCACTTCTCAATACGTTCATTTTTCGAACTGCCCAATCCAATCATTTACTGAGTTATAGATCATATACCTCCTAAACGTTTGTGAAATTAGTATACTACTTTCCATCACCACCACTTCTACCATACTTCCTGCTGTTGTTATCTCCCGAATAAATTGCTGCCATGACCTCTTCACTGATCTTCCCCTTACACAATCCAGTTAACATGCTGCAATGGGAGAGTTATTTCTGCAAATCTGAACTTGCTCATTTCATTAGCAGCATTTGCTGCTTTGTCTCTTTCACTCCCAAATCTATGGTTCAACTACACCTAAAAAAAAAAAAAATTCCTAGAATAAGCCTCTCTCTTGCCTCTGGAAACAGCCCTTGACTATGTTTAGAATGTTTTCTCCATGTTTCTGCTTTCCTTTTTGCTAACTCCAACTACTATTCTTCTTCATCGTGTATTTCCTCTCTTCCCCCAATTCTGAACTGATTCTCTTCCATTATTTATCCCCTAGCACCTTCTTAGCATTTTGTTATTTCTCTTCCATAATATTTTGCCAGGATTATAGCAATTTTGTAGTTACTTGTCTGAGTTCTACACCATAATCCTTTTGAGGGCAGAGACTATGTCCACCTACCTCACTGTAATATACCTAGTATTTAACACACAGTGTCTAACATATTCTTTTTCCCTTAGTGGGTGCTCAATAAATATTTCTAGAATGAATCAATAAGTGAATGCATGAGAAATAATTGCATTCAAAGTGGCATTCGAGTTTACTACAGGATGAAATGCTTGTGTCCTTAGCTATTAGGCAGGAAGTCTCTTTTTAATTAAACATCTAACGATCTGAGTTATTAACTTCTTTAGTCTTTTATTTATTTGATTTTTTTTCTTGTGGGTTTTTTTTTTTTTGGCTTGTTCTGCATTTCAGGGGACTTAGGAACTCAGTTCATCATTTCTCTTCTGTAGCTGCTGTCAAATATTTCTCAAAATCAAATATTTCTAAAAATCAAAGCCAACTAAATATTTCTAAACAAAGCCAACTGTAAGTAAAGGAGCATCTAAACTTTTTCCTTAGAGTGCTGACTCTACACAAGCTTATAAATGTTTTTAAATTAATACTTTATTGTTAAAGCAGTTTCAGATTTTCAGAAAAATTGACCGGAAAGTACACAAACTTCCCTAACCTCAAGTCAAACCCTAAGCCTAACCCCAAACCCTGCCTGCACACACAGTTTCCCCTATTATTAACAATGTTATTAGTGTAGTGTATTTGTTACAATTCATGAATCATGACTAATACTTTATTATTAACTATAATTTGTCATTTGCATTTAAGGTTTACTCTTTATATTGCACAGTTCTGGGAGTCTTGTCAAGTGTATAATGGCATGCATCCACCATTATGGTGTCATACATAATAGTTTTGCTGCTCTAAAAATTCCATGTTTCATCCATTCATAGCCCTTTCCCTCACTCTGAGCCCTTGACAACCACTGAACATTTTACTGTCTCTATAATTTTACCTTTTTGAGAATGTAGAAGCATGGAATCATACATTATGTAGCCTTTTCAGCTTGGTTTCTTTCACTTAACAGTATACATTTAAGGTTTCTTTATGTCTTTCAAGGCGTTGTAGCTCATTGCTTTTTATTGCTGAATAAACAACTCAGCAATTGTATGAATGTATGATAACTTACTTATCCATTCACATATTGACAGATACTCTAGTTGCTTTCAAACTTTGGCAATTATGAGCAAAGCTTCTATAGACACTTGTGTAGAGGTTTCTGTGTAGATGTCAGTTTTCAATTCATTTGAGTAAATACCAAGGACAATCATTGCTGGATCTTATGGTAAAAGTATATATATATATTTAACACACAGTGTCTAATATATATATACACACAGTTGAAGTATATTTCGCTTTGTAAGAAAGTACCAAATTGCCTTTAAAAGTGGTTAAACCATTTTGCATTTCAGCCAGCAATGAATGGGGATCCCTCTTTATCCACATCTCAGTCAGTATTTGGTCTTTTCAGTGTTTGGGTTTTTTGCCATTCAATCAGTGTGCAGTGGTATCTCGTTTTAATTTACAATTCCTTAATGACATATGATGTTAATTGTTACTATCTGTATATCTTCTTTGTAAGGTATTTATTCAGACCTTTTGTCTGTTTTTGTTTTTATTTACTTTTGAATTTTAAAGATTCTTTATACTTAAAACTATTTTGGTACCTGAAATACTTGCCATACCCTGGATAATGTCATTGTAAGTTTATGTGCACAATTTTAAATGTTCTCCATGAAGATTGTGTGAAGTTATATTGTCTTAATGGTGTATACCAATACCCATTTTCATACATCCTTGCCAGCCCTAAGTGTTATCATTTCTTTATCTCTGATAATTGTCTATAGATGAATTTAAGAAGCAGCTAACAAAATGAACTTTAATTTCTGAGATACACATTTCTGAGGTTGTCCTGTTTTGGACTGAAGCAAGAGAAGTATAATTTCAGTACATGAACTAAGAAAAAAGCTGCTCACTTCAATTACAAAATACTTCATTTCACAAATTTTTATTGACTACTTACTATGTTTACTAGGTATAAAATAAATACTGGACCTATATGATTAAGAAGGCAAGTGAAGTTCTACACTAAAATTTATGGTGGGAGACACAGATCTTCTTAGAGACTAAATTCTATTGGTGGAATGCGTGAATAAACTAATAGATTAATAAGAACAGCAGCAAAGATAATTTATTAACACTCAAGAAACAATTATTTAGCATCTTTTCTTTGGGGAAAGAACATCAAACAATTGAACAGACAACAATTTTCATCTTGGAGATCCTGCATTCTAGAAATAATTCTATAATACATAAGTAAATTTTGGAAGCTTATAAGTGCTATGAAAGTCAATTGATCTGGGTAATCGAATTAGGTATCAGATGGGGAAAGGAATAAAAGGGCTTGCAGAGAATTACTATGAGATGTATCACAAATAGTGCAATATCTCCAAGGAAGTAACATAATTGCTGAGGTTTGAGTGAGAGTAAGGAGGCATCTATCTGAAGATCACAGACAGCCAGAAAGAACATTTGTGCAAAGTCTATAAGGCAGAAACTAATGTGTATTTCTGAAGTAAGAGACAAATTTAAAAGGCCAATGTGCCCGGGGCCCAGAAAGCACTGAGTCACACTTGCTTCGGTTTAAAAGAAAGGCATAGGCCAGTGCACACAAAGCTATGCAAACCTAGGTAAGAAAGGTATAAATAAAAGGGGTACTTTTAGATTTATATCTATAATCATATAATACTTCTATCTCTAAAATCCATATCTGTTAAATGTGTTCTGTATGTATGATTTTAAATATATGCATTTGTATATTTGTGTTTCTGGAAACAACCACTTAATAATAGAAATGAAAGAATAGGTACCAAGTTCACTCTGGAACCAACTGTCATTGAGTTTTTCATATGATTGACTGATTTTTCTGAATCAGTGTTCCAAATAAAATTTTAAGAGCATAGCCAATTGATTGGTCACCCAACAGTAGACAGGGAGCATAAAGTGCAAGGCCAAGGAAGTCATAATATGGAATAAGGTAATTAGGTAGCAATATATCTGATGGGAGAGAAAAGGCAAAAACAGAGCATGGCATAATACTGAAATGTCAAGAAAAGGATCACACGAAACAGTACATAAGAATTCAATCCAGTGACTAAGAGTGTTGGGAATGTAACTGCTTTTATATGTAATCATTTTATTCATTTTTTCTGTGATAACTAATTTATATTTTTATAATTTTTTTATTCATGAAAGTAAATAAATAAATAAATATATTCAGTCAATTTTGTCTTCTCACCCATTACCTGTGTCTGTAATTAAGATTCAAGCACGGGCTTACAATATATCAAACCATAAGGGAATAAGGCAAAATGAAAGGTCTTCAGAGACATCTGTCCATGCTGTCATCTTCATGTGCATATCTAGTCTAGATTTTAAGCGTTATTCCATACAAATTAACTAAGTTCCCATCTGCAGTTCTTTTTACATCTGTCAGTCTCTTCCTGCATAACATTAATCCTAGGAGCACATGACTTTTCCTTGGTTTATAAGGAATCCATTGGACATCAAGCTGCTTTGGGAGTCTTTCTAAGGTTCAGCCCTCTTATACCTTTAAGTTCTTGCCAAGTGCCAGAAGTACTCATAAATGAACATAACTCCCCTTTTCTCCTAAATTTCTTTTATCTATCTGTATCTTTCTTTGATTGCTTTTGCTCTTCCTCTGGAATTCAGCCTCAGAAAAAGGAACTCACTACTCATTGTTTTCCTTTTGCATGGTTCTTCCCCAAATTAACTGCATCTCAGGAAACCCTTTTCCCTTTTCTAGACTCATGGATGAGAAGCATTGTTTGTCTGTCAACTTGTTCCCCCTCCCCTCCAATTCTATTTTCTTTATTTTAAATTCTTGCATTCCTCGGGAGGGCCTAGCTTTGAAAATTTAAAAATATCTTTTTTGTATTCTCTCCTTTTTGTTGTCACATCCCTCCCTCGAGGGAAGCTATATAAATTAGTAGGAATGGCTGTCGTGGGGGAGTGACGACTATTTGGGCTGGCAGCATGGGGGTAAAAGAATTTACCAAGACAGTTGTAGGTAAAGAAAGGCAGATTTATTAGAGAAAGTATGAAAATACATTACAAGAAAGCAACAGGCAGTTCAGCATGAGAGAAGTTGACTGCCAGGAGACAAAGACTTGCTGAGGATTTTATAGAAAGGGACTTGGGAACTTGCATTCTTCTGTCAGTGGGATGCTTGATAAATTGAGGCATTTGATGGTAAGCAGGAAGTTTGTGAGTTATGTACGTTATTTGTTCCGGAGGGCTATATGTCCTGGGCCGTAAAGAAAAACAGATCTATAATTCATCTCCTTCCTCTTTTTGTTTATATGTCTTGAACCATGAAGAAAGGCATATTTATAGCTTATTTACTTTATCTCTTTGCTTTCCCCTGGTCCCGCCAGCCTGACTCCTTTTCCCTAATTAGGACTCCGCAGTGGCACCTGGTTAATGTTGGTGAAGAGGTGAGAGAGCAAGGAACAAGGGTCTAAAGGACATGTACAATGCAAGAAGAAAATCAGTGAATTATCCTAAAATATTTTTTGTCATAACAATCAATAAAATGGCATGATGAGATCCTAGACTAGGACATAACATGGAAAAGATTTATCTTAAAGACAAGGCACATTTGCAAAGAATCGAAATATCCATTTTTATATATTATTTAAATACATGGTAAACTTTACCCCCCGAATATGGCAAATTTATAATTTTTTTTTTTTTTTTTTTGAGATGGAGTCTTGCTCTGTCGCCCAGGCTGGTGTGCAATGGCGTGATCTCGGCTTACTGCAAGCTCCGCCTCCTGGGTTCACACCATTCTCCTGCCTCAGCCTCCCGAGCAGCTGGGACTACAGGCACCCGCCACCATGCCTGGCTAATTTTTTGTATTTTTAGTAGAGACGGGGTTTCACCGTGTTAGCCAGGATGGTCTCAATCTCCTAACCTTGTGATCCGCCCACCTCGGCCTCCCAAAGTGCTGGGATTACAGGCTTGAACCACCACACCTGGCCTATAATTTTTTTATACATAGAAATTTTAATCGTAAAAAGTCACTATGTGAAATGATAGATATGTTCTGTTTCTTTATAGTAACCATTTTACTATCGATATGTGTTACATAACAAGATGTTGTAAACCTCAAGTATACACAATAAAACTTATTAAAACACAACAGAAGAAAAAAGAGGGGCCAATATTGAAGTGCATTGAGTTCTTAAGATTAAAAAATAAACACATATAATTTTTTTAAAAAAATGAAATAAATTAAAGTTTTTTTTTTGTAATTTCAAGGTTCAAGGCATTATAAAAAGAATTTTGTTTTTTCCTGTTTGGTAGTCATTTGAATATCATATACTAGTTTGTAAAACATCTTATAGATAAATATAATTTGATTCACTTCCAGTGACAGCAACATCTTGAGAAGAAAGCAAGATATGGATTTATTCAAAGAATTTACTTTTATATCTAGGAAACTATAGATTTAGTAGATTTCTTTCTAAAGAACTTTTGATCACAGGATTCATAGAGGAAAGTCCCCACATTTAATTCGTTACTCTCTTTTAGTTTATGCCTCACAGCAAACCACTCTTGAAAGTTCTTTGTACAGTCTAGTTAGATATATATTTTTAATTTCATAAAAAACATGTACAATGAGTCAAGGAGTTAATTAAAGAAATATATAAGGGAAGGATATAAAATTTCTTGTTAATAATTGATATCACAAATATTATTGGAAAGGTCAACAAGCACTTCAAAACTGTTGAATCAAGTACCAAGCAATTAATTCAACTAATATAATTATATGTATTTAGCAAATGGCATATTTTTAATCATTATATTGAAATTCATATTTCATTATGCGAAACAAATTTAGAAAGGCATATGTTGCTGTGTAGTACAATTTTGTAATTGAGTCACAATGAAATCAATTTTTGCAATCAGCCAATATTTGTAGCTAGTTTTCACTTTTTAAATATTATTAAAATGTCTTAATTTTTTATATTCAATTAATATTAATCTGGTACCTGAAACGTGCCAGAATGTGCTGAACCAAATATGAACTTCAGAGAGGAACAGGCACAATCTCCCTTCTCAAGGGTAAGAGTCTAGTATATGGTTTGCATAAGATCGATAATTTTTTTTAAAAGTGTAATAAATGATAATGTAGCAGGACAAGCCGCAGACAAAACCCCTCAGACACGGAGTTAAAGAAGGAAGGGCTTTATTCAGCCGGGAGCTTCAGCAAGCCTCATGTCTCCAACAACCGAGCTCCCCGAGTGAGCAATTCCTGTCCCTTTTAAGGGCTGACAACTCGAAGGGGGTCCGCGTGAGAGGGTCGTGATCGATTGAGCAAGCAGGGGGTACGTGACTGGGGGCTGCATGCACTGGTAATTAGAATGGAACAGAACAGGACAGGGATTTTCACAGTGCTTTTCTATACAATGTCTGTAATCTATAGATAACATAACCGATTAGGTCAGGGGTCGATCTTTAACTACCAGGCCCAGGGTGTGGCACCGGGCTGTCTGCCTGTGGATTTCATTTCTGCCTTTTAGTTTTTATTTCTTCTTTCTTTGGAGGCAGAAATTGGGCTTAAGACAATATGAGGGGTGGTCTCCTCCCTTAATAAAATAGAGCAACTTAGAAGATCTAACAAGATTTCTGCGAGAGACATCTAATTCAGGCTGAGATAAGAAGGAGGATTGAAAAATGTTTCCAAATGGAGATGATATTTGACTAATTAGTGTAGCATTGCCTACGAAATGAAGAAGGGGCTGGTCAAAAAAAGAGTATGTCAGACAATAAAGCTCAGAGGCAAGAGAAATCTTGGCATATTTCAGCAACTCTAAATAGGTGAGAATAGCCATAAACTAAAATGTATATGACTTTCTAGTGAGAAACAAGGCTGAAAAATGCTGGCAGCGACCAAAACACAAAGAACCTTTTTAGTGTGAACTAGAAGCTTGAACTGTATTTTGAAGCTTTCCTCATGGGCTTTAATCATGACTGGGACATGATCAGAATTGTGTTTTAATCTATTTTCAAAATGCAGCTTGGTCTGGAGATATTTAGAACAGATTGAAAATAAGAATTTAGTGAAATCAAGTGAAAAACCAAACAAGAAGTAGACGTTTGGAGATAAGAGGACTTAGCAGTCTATAGGAGGAAGTAGATAGTGTGAGATTTCTCTTATGTATTGTCTTAAGCAGGATCTCAGGAAAGTAGTTAAAGCTAATTATATACTTGGCTTAAACAACAACAACAATCACTAAATAATTTAACATGCTGCAGGCAAGCAGAATAAAGCAGATAGAAGTGAGCAAGAGAAGGTGGAGCCTCCAAGGATTCACTTTAGCAACTAACTAGAGGTATTGGGATGTAAAATTTAAGGTGTGTACAGGTCTCCTTTTACCAAGGGTGAAAGAGAGAGCTTATCAGTACATGCTCAAGGGGGAAATTAAGCAGTAGTTTTTTGAAGGTTATGAAGAAATCTCAGAGATTCAAACCTTCCCTAGACTTCAGTCAAAGCGGTTTGGTTTAGTGCAGTATTCCTCAGATTTTGGTCTCTAATAATAATTAATAATCCAAAAGTGCTTTCATTAATATGGCTTATATCTATTGATATACTATTTTGTATCCTATGAAATTAAAGTTGTGAAAGTAAAAAATATATTATTAATTTTTAAATGAAAATCTATTGCATATTAACCCAAATAATGCATTTTTGTGAAAATAATATTTTTCAAAACCCTGAGAAGAGTAGTATTGTTTTGCAATTTTACAAATATCGTTATCTGTCTAAAAGGAAGAAAGTTGTATTTGCATATCCACTAGTGAACTCAGTATCTTCAGATGAATTGTTTTGTTCGAAATGTGTAATAAAAATCTAGCCTCACAGAGTTATGTAGTAGGAAAATAGTCTTTTCAAATCATTGTGAATATACTCTTTTGATGTTATGCACAAACTCAACAAGTAGTTGTTTTTTTGTTTTGTTTTGTTTTTTGAGACAGAGTCTTGCTCCATTGTGAGACTCCAGGCTGGAGTACAGTGGCATGATCATGGCTTACTGCAGCCTTGACCTCCCAGGCTCAAGAAATCACCCCATCTCAGCCTCCTGAGTAGCTAGGACTACAGGCATGCACCACCACACCTGGCTAATTTTTCTTTTCTTTTTCTTTTTCCTTTTTCCTTTTTTTTTTTTTTTTTTTTTTTTTTCATGGAGATGGAGTCTCACTATCTTACCCAGGCTGGGCTTGAACTCCTGGACTCAAGCAATCCTCTTGCCTCAGCCTCCTGGAGTACTGGGGTTACAGGCATGAGCCACTGTCCCAAGCCTAGTAGTTGTTTATTAAAGATTAGTTGCAATGTGAAATCTGAAACCTTATGAAGAAATGTTTCATACTCTGTTACATTAAATTTATTTCACTTCAACTTAGAATGGACCTTTAACATGATCAATGATTGTAATCTTGTAACATTATGCATTTGTCATTTGACAAATATTTGAGATTCACTGGTCTGGTAAATGGGTTTTTTTAAAAATGTCAGGAAAAGTAATCATGAGAAGTGCCCTGACCACCCCACTATGTTGGTGTGGGCTGTGCATTGTGACTTTCTTCCAAAGAGTACCCTATGAGAAAGGATGGTGGGGAAATGGGGTTTGGAAGAGAGTAACTTTACATTAGAAAAACCTGACAAGCACTACCTCAGTCAGGTAATCAAGGTCAACATAAAAATCATTAATTATGTTTAAAGTTTGTAAACATGATATGATGTGATTAAAAATTGCCCTTCATATCTGTAGTCTTTCCTGTCAATGACCCATAGTCCCTGTCTTATCATGAAAAAAAATTGTAAACACCAATAGTGGGACAGTCTGCCAAACACCTGATCATACTCTTCAAATTGTTGAGGCCATCAATAACCATGAAAAGTTAAACCTGCTACAACCAAGAGAAGTATAAACAAACTTGACAACTAAACTTACTGTGGTATCCTGGAGCAGAAAAAGGACATTATATAAAAGCCAAGGAAATCTAAGTAAATTTGAACTTCAGTTAATAATAATAATTAATATTGCTTTGTTGATTGTAACATGTATAATACAAATGTTAAGTTGTTAATAATAGGGGAAACTGGTTGTAGGGCACAGGGGAACTTCTCTTACTATTTTCCATTTCTTTTGCTGCAAATTTAAAATTGTTTTAAAAAATATAGCCTAAGAAACCATGTTTAAAAATCCTTCCTGAATAAAGACTATAATTCCTTTATACATTATTCATCAAAGAGAATATAGGACATAAATCTTTTAGGGGACTAAATTCAAGTCACCACATCAATTTGTATTAACTTGTCTGTTTTTCCCAAATTGATCTATAGATAGAAACAATCTCAATAACATCTAAACACATTATTTTATGAATATCAACAAACTGATTCTAAGGTTTGTATAAAGAGGCAAAATACCCAGACAAGGCAACACCAAATTGCAAGAGAAGAAGAAAGTCTGACAACTGCTACTATTAGCATTAAGACTTAAAATAAAGCTCAAATAATCAAGATAGTATAATACTGGCAAAAGGAGAGATGTGTAGATCAATGAAACTGATAGAGAACCTGGAAATAGACCCACACAAATATAGTCAACTGATCTTTGACAGAGGAGCAAAGGCAATTCACTCGTCTTTTCAAAAATTGGTACTCGAACAACTGAACATCCACATATAGAAAAAAAAATCTAGACACAGACCTTACATCTTTCACAAAAATTAAAACAAAATGTATCATAAACCTAAATGTAAAATCCAATACTATAAAACACAGAGGATAACATAGGAGAAAATCTAGGAGACCTTGGGATTGGTAATGACTTTTTAGATACAACATCAAAAGCATGATCCATGGAAGAAAAAATCAATAAATTGGACTTCATTAGATTAAAATCTCTGTTCCACAAAAGATACTGTTAAGAGGATTAAAAAGATAAGCCAAAGGCTGCAAGAAAATCCTTGCAAAATTTGTATCTGACAAAACGGGTTCAAAATATATAGTTGACCCTGTGGGGGATAGGGGAGTGAGTCTTCCTGCAGTTGAAAATGTGTGTATAACTTTTGACTCTCTGAAAACTTAACTACTAATAGCTTATTGTTGACCAGAAGCCATACTAGTAGCATAAACAGTCTATTAACACATATTTATATGTTATATGTATTATATACTATATTCTTAGAATAAAGTATCTAGGAAAAAGTTATTAAAAATTATAAGAGAAAATATGTTTACTATTTATTAAGTGGAAGTGGATCATGATAAAGACCTTCATCCTTATCATTGTCACATGTTGGCTGAGGGCAAGGAAGAAGAGGTGCTGATCTTGCTGTCTCAGGAGTAGCAGAGGCAGAAGAGGTGAAAGAGGTGGAAGGAGAGGCAGGAAAGGCGGGAAAGGCAGAAATACATCATAATTTCTTTCTGACTTCTTTGCTTTCTCATTTCTCTAAAGAGAATCCTGTACCAATCCTTCCACCATTTACTTTGGTTTCACTACCTATATCATAAAAGAGCCCAGATTGTAAAAGAAGTCAAAAGCAGTCTTGGATAATCAGAACCCTTCTTCCAAGTTGTTTAATGTCAATTTGTTTTCTGGCACTGCTTTTACATCTCCTTCCTTACTCTCTGGCACTGGTTCAGAAGCACTCATCTCCATCAAGACATCTTCTGTTAATTCCTCTGGTGTGGTGTCTATTAGCTCTTAGGTTTCTCCAAGATCTATGTCTTAAAACTCTTTACTCTGCACCTTTTTTTTTTTTTTTTTTTGGTCACATACATAGTTTCTTTCATGATTTTCTTGATTTACTCTGTTGCAAATTCTACAGGCATGAACAACAACTGAGCAGTTTCTGCCAGCAAGAATTTATTCTTTCAGGTTTGATTTGCTTTTACAGCTTTTTATATAACAGCAATAACATTTTTAATGATGTAATCCTATCAGACATTCATGAAGCTCTCTCTATTGAGGTTCTCTTCCATAGTACTGATAGTCCTTTCCTGAAAGTACCATTTGTAATGAGCCTTAAAGGTCCTTATGAGCCCCTGATCTAGAGGCTGAATTAGAGATGCCATTTTTGGGAGCAACACAGACCACTTTGACACCTTCGGCATTGAACTCATGGGGTTCTTGGTGTCCACGGGCACTGTCCAAAATCAAAAGTACTTTAAAAGGCAGTCTCTTACTGACAAGGTACTTCCCGTCTCTAGGGACAAAACATTGAAGGAACTAATTCAGAGACTAGGTTCTCATTGTCCAGGTCTTCTTTTTGTACAATCAAAAGACTGGCAACTGGTGTTTATCTTTTGCTTTCAAGGCTTAGGTGTTAGCAGCTTTATAGTTAAGGTCAGTCCTAATGATAAACCCTATTGCTTTTACATGAAACAGAAGAGTTAGCCTTTCCTTTCCTGGCTTAAGCCCTGGGGCTAGCTTCTCTTCCTTACTAATAAATATCCCTTGTGCAATTATTTTTCCCGAATAGGCACATTAATCTGCATTAAAAATCTGTTTAGGTAGATATGCTTTCTCCTCAATGAGTTTCTTTTTTTTTTTTGAGATGGAGTCTCGCTCTGTCATCCAGGCTAGAGTGCAATGGCATGATCTCGGCTCACTGCAACCTCTGCCTCGTGGGTTCAAGCAATTCTCTGCCACAGCCTCCCGAGTAGCTGGGATTACAAGTGCCCACCAGCATGCCTGGCTAACTTCTATATTGTTAGTAGAGATGGGGTTTCACCATCTTAACCAGGCTGGTCTTGAAATCCTGACCTTGTGATCTACCGGCCTTGGCCTCCCAAAGTGCTGGGATTACAGGCGTGAGCCACCATGCCCGGCCTTCAGTGAGGTTTCTAATGACAACTGGGGGCTGTCTGCTGCCTCTTGCTTAGCAGAACCGCTTCTCCTATTATCTGGACATTTTTAAAGCCAAAACTTTTTCTAGAATTATCAAACCATCCTTTGCTGGCATTAAATTCCCTAGCTTTAGATCTTTTACTTTTTATTTTTTTTAAGTTGTCATATAATTACTTTGCTTTTTTTTTAAATCATGTTAGTGTCTATAGGTATGCCTTTCTTATAGCATTCGTACACCCACATACAAGCTAACTTTTCATTGCAATATAAAAAGATATTTTGCCAGCCTGGACAACATAGCGAGACCTCCAGATGTACAAAAGTTTTTTAAAAATTAGCCGGGCACCTGTAGTCCTAGCTACTCAGGAGGCTGAGATGGGAATGTTGCCTGAGCCTAGGAAGTCAAGGCTGCAGGGAGGGTTGCTTGAGCCTAGGAGGTCAGGGATGCAGTGGGCCACAATTGTGCCACGCACTCCAGCCTGAAGGACAAAGCAAGACTGTCTCAAAGAAAAAAGGTATTTTGCAAAAAGTGCATGGTTTTCACAGCTACTAGCATAATGATGGCAGCAACAGCCTCATAAATTTCATTTTTTTTTCTTACAGTGCTTCTTTTGCTGAATTGATTCCTCTTGAAATGACAAGCAACTGCAGCTTCAGACCTCAATCTATAGTACATATTAAGCAATTCAACTCTTTCTTGTAATGTCATGACTTTTCTCTGCTTCTTAGGAGCATTTCCAGAATCTCCAGTGGCACTTTACATGGGTTCCATGGTGTTATTCAAAGTTTATAATAATTTCATTAATATGATGAAAGATACACAGAACTATGACAGGTCGCTTTTTACTGTGATATGCAATTTAATGGAGAGACAAACTGCTCACACAGTGATACTGAGTATCACATGATATTTTAAGCAGATACTTGCAACACTTGAGCTCATCAGATAGCAACAGAAGGTGGCTATGAAATTATTACAGTAGTACAGTATGCACTACAGTTAATTTTATGCAGTTATGATTTAATACTTCATCTTTATGGTTTTTTTACATTTCTCTTTACTGTGAATGACCCCACATATGGTCTTTAAGTGTCTGTGTGTAATTTATTATAAATTTTAACTTTTAGCAATAATTGTGTACATATTTTATGGTAGTAAATGATAAAATAGACTATTATCAACATACATGTTATGCTATGCATTAATGACATATGTAACTTTTTCTGAATTTTTTTATATTGCTGGGTTTCGTGGTTTGTCTGCAAGGTTTAAGTTGTTATAAATGTCCAAAAATTTTCCAATATATTTATTGAAACAAAAATTTGTGTGTAAGTGGACTCGTGGTTCACACCCACGTTATTCAAGGGTCAAGTGTATGTCATTCTAAATTACAGACCATTTCAATCAATGCCTAAAAATTAGCTCTTAGGATTATATGTGGCAGCCACCACAGAAAATTTTCTGGCCTAAGATTCCAACAGAAGGAAGAGAGAGATAAAAACAAACAAAACAAACACAGGAAATATGTACATTTAGTTAGGGTAAGCAGCCTTAAGTATGTCAATGGAATAAAATTTTTAATGAATAACAGTCCTATATAATAACCTGATAATACAGTTGTATTGAATTATCAAAATAAAAAGGTGAAATAGGAACCATGCATTTTAAGAAAATGTTTTAAAACAACTCTTATATAAATACTTAGAGTAAGAATTTACATTTAAATGTTGAGTTTCAGTTGCCTAGATAATTCAGTTATGTGGAAAAACTACTTATTATATTACTATAAATAATCATGCTGAAATTCTGTGCCCTTTTTTGAAACGGGGTAAAAATAATCAACTTTTTTCAAATGTGTCTGCTATTTTAGCAGTGACTTAAGTTATCTGTCATGATTTTATTGAAAAATTACTAAAAAAGTAAACATAACCTCATATAGATTTACTCTGTGGCTATTTTGTAGTAGTTCAAGAATTACATCTTTAAAACGTATCATTAAACACTATTCCTGCTGCTTTAAGCAACAGAGTCAGCCAGAAAATAGAAGCGGAAACTGACTTCACGTTGAGGGAAGATGCTAGATCCTTAGGAGGAATGATGTAAACCCTGTCCTGAAGGCAACAGCCCTTAGGACGAAAACATACAGAATCAAGAATGAAGCTCTTTCTTGCCTGAAGGCAATTCATCATCTATTTCTTTACATCGTAAACTCTCAAAGTCTTCTGCAACTGAGAAAACATCCAATTAAAATAATTCACTGTCATTTATAATCCTTGGGCTCCCATTATGTACATGCCATTCTAGTAATGATGATATAACATTTACTATTAGGGATTTAAGGATAAACTTATTAAGAAAATCAAACTTCTCTATGTGTTACCTTCTGGGAAAATATGAAGAGTCTATTTTATTTTTTCTAAATCTACTTACTGTAAGTTTTATAGATACAGCCTTTAGCGTTCAATCAATCTGCCTGTCTGTATGCATTAGTATATGTGTGTATACATGTAGTGATGATAAATACATGATAGATAGATGATTGATAGACGATAGATGGATTGATAGCTAGCTAGCTAGATAGATATAGATAGGCAGACAGATAGGCATATCCATGAAGTTCTTCTTGTATCTAGATAAAGTCATTTTAACACATGATCGCTAACCTCCATTGATAAAATAACCACTGCCTACTATGCTTCTCCTCTAACACTTTCTAAATAGCACGTTTTGTGCTTCAAGGTGTGAGCCCGAGTGGGAGCCAGGGCCATTGGTGTCACAAATAATCAAGGCCACTTTCTGTGGCTTTGCCATGCCCTGTGATACACTCTTTGGGCTGCTGATATTGCTCTATGATATTGCCTTCCCTTTCTAGTGTCAGAATTCAGCCTGTGCAGAGAAGCCCTGCGTCCAAGGGGTTCCTCATGAAGTGGACTGGGAGTCTCACCTCATGGCCCCCTCTCCTTCCCTAAGTAGATATGCAAGCCAAGGTCTAGGGTAGAATGAGTTCATAAAACAACTTCAAACTGGATTCAGGACAACTAAGTATTTTGGATATCTAGTCTCTCTGGCTGCTTAGTTTGTGACAGATTCCTGTTTTTGCTATGGGAATTTTTCTTCTCTCAGGCTCCACTTAAGGCTTGAATTGCATGTCTTGGCACTTTAGTTATGACTTGATGCTTTAAATCTGTGCTCCAAAGTAACATACTAAAATAACGAAGTTGTATTCAGTTTTTCTCTATATATTGTATTATATTATTTATAATATAAAGATGATTTTGTTGGAGGAAATTCAATTAATCATCCTGTATTCAAACTCTTTTGGTGTGAATTTCAGAAATATTAATATTTTTTAATTATGTTGGGATTATCTATGTGAAAACATGTCAATCTGCAAAGACATAATGTAGTGCTTTGAGGTTTATCTTGGGCCTAGTTTAATTTTTACTCTCTTCGATTTAAACACTCTAAATGTTTGTATTTCAACTGACTTAGTAAGCAGAATTAGGTCACACCGACACCATCTAGTTAGTAGTAGAAACTGCATTCAAACACAGTCTCTATGCCTTAATAACTATCTCTGTGACCGTGTAGCACCTTCTTCAGTAATGGCAGGCGCTTCTAGAACTTTGCTTGTATCTCTCCACCATATGGTTTCCATCAAAGACAGAAACCTGTGCCAGACAGCGTGTTGCATGAGCAGATGCAGTGCCACACTATAAATATTTATTCCTTCCAGAGACAGCACACACATGTTCACAAAGTTCACACAACTATTAAGCGATTGAGCCAAGATTCGATTCAGGTACACTAATTCTAGACTTTTCATCCTTGTCTACTCTGTTCTTCTACGTAGATTACTTCAGGCAGTGATAAACATATGCATACATACAAACTGAATTTTAGTTTTTAATCACATTTCAGAAAAATGAAATATTTTTAAAGTTTAAACATTGTTTTCAGCAAGTATTAATGATTAGGATATAAGAAATTTCATATTCACAACATTTTTTTTCCAGAAAGGGAAATACTAAACATTTTCTTTAGCTTTAGCTCGTAAGAGTTCTTTTTATTCAAATTTATCAAGAGACAATGGCCAGGTTAGGGGTTTCTTAAAGATGTGGACTTGCAAAGGGGTCATTTGAAAATGGGACCTGCAGCCAGGCATAGTGGCTTATACCTGTAATTCCAGCACTTTGGGAGGTCGAGGCGAGTGGATCATTTGAGCTCAGGAGTTCAAGACCAGCCTGGCCAACATAGCGAAACCCTGTCTCTACTAAAAATAAAAAAATTAGCCGGGTGGGTAGTGACGCATGTCTGTAATCCCAGCTACTTGGGAGGCTGAGGCAAAAGAATTGCTTGAGCCTGGGAGACGGAGATTGCCTGTGAGCCGAGATTGCGCCACTGCTCTCCAGTCTGGGTGACAGAGTGAGACCTTGTCTCCAAAAGAAAAAAAAAGAAAAAGAAACTGGGACTTGAAACTGATCACTCCAATACCCTGAACATTAGCCAGCATCAAGGCAACATAAATTCGCCCATTTTAATATTCTTTCCAGATTTTTATAATATAAAAACTACATTTTTTTCGTTTAGACCAAAACAATCGTAAGTTAGAGAATATTTAACTCCAAAACACACATATCATGTGACTGAACAGTACATTATTATGATATTCCAATGAAACAATGTCTAGGACTTGATGAGGAGTTTTGGAAACCAAATGGGAGATTAAAATATATATTTAAATCAGGGTTTCTCAATGCTGGCACATGGATGTTTTTGGCTGAATAATTCTTTATTGTGGAGGTTTGTCCTGTGCATTGCAGTACGTTTGGCAGAATTCTTGGCATCCACCAACTAGATGCCAACAACATTTCCCTCCAAGATGTAGCAATAGAAAATGTCCGAAAGCATTGCCAAATGTCTTCTAGGGTGCAAAATCATCCCTGGTAAAGAACCACTGTTCTAAATGTTTATATCTGTGCAAACAATAAGCAAAAGCAAACTAACTAAAATTTTCCCATAAAGAAAAGGTACAATTTCATGGGAAAAATTCTCTCTTAAAGTATTAGCCCTGAAGGGATAGTTAATATTTTATTATAAATAATTGAGAACATTATATGAAATATACTGTTTTAAAAATATATATAAATATGCAACATATGTATAAGATAAAGGTAATGAAATTATAATTTAATTTGTATGTACTGATATAATTTTTCTGTCAAACACAGCAAAGGCTTTATTTTCTTACTCCATATTACTCAGATTTTAATTTTGCTTTGATTTTCAAACCAAGATTACATATGTGTTTAGATCATATACTTCTAGGTAGAAGCATATCTATTTTAAGGAAGATTTAATTCAAAGGAATCATTAATTTACTTAAATGTCAGAGAGATAGATTGTTCTATGGAAGTCTTATAACTAGTTAAATAGATTTAAGTGCAAACTATATAATATCTCATATATAAGGTGAACTCTCATCCAAAAATTAGTGACTTAATAAAGATTCAGTGGAAATTTGACCATGAATATTTCAACGTTCTTTTTCTCTATTTTATTCTCCTTTGTGTATGATATAAATGACACATGAACAGTAGCAAGTCTCTAGTCTATTAGAATCTTTAGTAAAAGACACTTCATTTATCCTGATGATCACACTTCCTTTTATAAGCCAGTTGCCCTTGACCAGATATTCTTCTGACCCCTACCTTAAATGAAAAACTCTGTTTCTCAATGTCATTTCATGTCCTGCCTTTATTATTTATGACCCTACATAGGTAATCTCCCTATTTATAAGGCTGATATTTCAAATAATAAATGTGCTAAATTACAGCTCAGTATTTTAAGCAGACAGAACAGAACGTTTGTGGGCTTTGAAGAATCGCATCAGGAATGGAGGTTCCTCTGCCACTGCTGCAGATCATTAATGCTTAAGCTATTGATTCTTTAGTCAAACTATTACAAGTCCGAAGCTTGACACAACATCCTTAATAAATGCTTTGTAAGTAGAGAATTTGCTCTTGTTTGCTTTTGTGTTGATTTCTTAAGACCAGTGGATAAGTTGATTTCTTAGACAAGTCTAGCCTTTAAATGCTTTATGTTTACATACAGAAACAGCCATCGCATTCCTGTCATTTATCATTTAGTAAACAGTATTGTCCATTTCTTTTTCTTCCTTCTGCTTTATCATATTAAAAATCATTAGTTTCTTAATCAATTCAGTGATTATTAACTTTCCTAGGATGTGTCATAGCACATGCCTACAATGTCTAGCATAGTATGTACAATAATTAGTGACCAGTAAATACTATATGACTGTACAGAATTTCAGAGGAAAAAAACATTTAAGAAACCATGCACTGGCCGGGCACGGTGGCTCACATCTGTAATCCCAGCACTTTGGGAGCCTGAGGTGAGTGGGTCACAAGGTCAGGAGATCGAGACCATCCTGGCTAACACAGTGAATCCCCGTCTCTACCAAAAATAGAAAAAATTAGCCAGGCGTGGTGGCAAGCACCTGTAGTCCCAGCTACTTGGAAGGCTGAGGCAGGAGAATGGCATGAACCCAGGAGGCGGAGCTTGCAGTGAGCCGAGATCGCGCCACTGCACTCCAGCCTGGGAGACAGAGCAAGACTCCTTCTCAAAAAAAAAAAAAAAAAATGCACTTGTACACACACGCACACACACACACACACACACGTGTGTGTGTGTATATATATTTATACAGGTTTTTAAAACTGTGCTAGTTTATCAACAATGGAACATGGATTACATAAAAAGCATGAGGTCAGGTTTTCAGAAATTAATGCTGTCCGTCAAAGTAATTTTCAGCAGCTTAAGGATTGTCACACGTATTTCTTGAAATCCCTAAGATTCTTTCTACCATTTAAAAATATGTTTGTAATTATCTGTTATGGATTGTTATTATCCATAATTGATTAACCATTGTCAAATTTGGGCCCGATGAAGTAAAATAGCATACATTTCATTGCACCTTTAATGAAATGGTTCCCCTGATTTAAGTGACCAAACTCACCCATATGTGCCATTTTGAAACCTCAGTAAAGGTTTAAGGATATAGTGTTAGTTTTAGTTAGTTAAAATTTGTTAGTTTTATTTATTTTTTTCAATAAACAGATTGCTGATATACTGTTTTTCACAATTCATCCAGGGAATCATATTAAAACTTTTAATTATTTAATTAGTCTATTATGTAACAAGCTGATCCTTGATGAGAAAGAGTGAAGGGCTGCCGTATTTAATGCCTGTGGAAGGCGTTTGTTAGGATAAGTATTTGAAGTGCCTCCACATGCATACTATTATCGTTAAGAAGGAAATTAGATAATTAAAAAGAGAAATAATACACATTTAATGTAAGCTGCTGTTGAGTACAGGAAGCAACAAAAACTAAATTCCTTGCAAAGTTGCTGCTTCATTAAATGATAATTTAGGCACATGCGTAGCCTAAAACAAAAGTCAAATAATGCCCTAACAATGCATTTCATCAGACTCTGGCAACAAGAAACAGGTAATTGAGTCACATTACCTCATCTTGGAGGGGAAAGACACAAAAGCCATCTTATCATTTTTTTTCTTTTTTCTTTTCTTTTTCTTTTTTTTTTTTTTGAGATAGGGTCTCACTCGTCACCCAGGCTAGAGTGCAGTGGTACAATCTCAGCTTACTACAACCTCCACCTCCCAGGTTCAAGGGATTCTCCTACCTCAGCCTCCCCAGTGGCTGGGACTACAGGCAAGCGCACCACGCACAGCTAATTTTTGTACCTTTTTGGAGAGATGGGGTTTAACCATGTTGGCTAGGCTGGTCTCAACCTCCTGACCTCAAGTCAAGAGATCCACCAGCCTCGGCCTCCCAAAGTGCTGGGGTTACAGGCGTGAGCCACTGCACCACACCATCTTACCATTCTTTATGTGTGAAGCTGATGAAGCTAAAAGAGTTGTGCTGACTCATGCAGTATCATACAGCATTCGGCCATCCTCTGTGACTCTTGGTTTACCAATCTCTTTATATACCAATGTGAAAACTGTAGCCAATAATACGGACCTTCCTTGCATGAACTTTAGCATACAAGTCAATTAAAAAGATCAAACTTTAATATATACATTGTCACTGTTTTCTAATAGAAAAGCTTTATTTTAAAAATAATATCTGATTGTTTCCAATTTTAAAAAAGATAAAACACAAATTTAACCGGAATTACACTAACATTTGACTGTGGAGTCAATTTGCTATGGAATTAATGGAGCTTAGAAAAATAGTTCCCTGATCTAAGAACAATCTCCCCATTCATGGAGAAGCTCAATTATTATAGAAGTGCTTTTCCTTAGTGTAATACTGTATATGTGTATGCTACGCTGGCTACCATTACCTGTCCTGAAAGAGAATGTACACTCAGCATTGCAAGTTATTTTGCCGTGACATCAATGCGGTATGCTGCATGTATGTCAAGGACAGTTGAGCAGATTGGTGTATACTCTTGGCACCACTTAATATGACACTATAAGAAAGTTTCTTACTCTTTCTCAGCTTCAATTTATTCATCATTATGATGTGGATCATTAACACTGTATTCTAGTTTATTGCAATAATTAAATATGCCACTTTCTATAAAGCCCTCATATTACTACCTCAATTAATAATAATGATTATTAGTATGTTATATTTCTACTATCATCATTATTGTAATTACTAAATATTTTGTAGAACAATTGTTTTTAGATGTGGGGTGGGGAAATATGATCTCCCTTTAAAATCTGATAAAATAATTTGATTCTGTTGACTCTGCTTAAATTAACACAGAGACACACAAATTTCTGGACAATTATGGGGAATATTTAGATACCCTAAACTTAATTTGGCATTTGCAGTTAGGTAATGGACATTAGGCTGAGAAGTCTCTATTTAAACACAAGTTTTGACTACAGTAAAAGTGAGAAGAAAATGGGAACCTTATATGAATATCATCAAAAGACAGAGGAAGGGTTGGAAACCTGCCTGTAACTCTAAAGATGGAGAATATAGCAATGTGTAGATGAATGACAATTGGATTTAGAATCAAACAGATATGGGCTCTGCTGTGAATGATGAAACAGGATGCTGATATGAACAAATATTAGATGACATTTAGCAATCACATTCTGGCCAGCCAACTCCAGGCAAACAACATTGTGTTCCTGACCAGTCATTTGTTACGGTATAGTTCCTGAGAAATATGTGTAGAAAACCGTAACAGAGAAAGCAAGGCACCCCTACATATTATTTGGGACTTTGGCCTCAACAGCCAGTAATGCAATCCAGTAGGCTAGGCTGGAGTTGATTCTTTTAGTGTCTCTCTACTTAGGTAGGCCTGTGCAGCCGAGTCCTGCTCTCCAAATATATAGGGAGGAGAGAGGAGATATACCTCAATATCTTAATGATGGCTGTTTTAGGATGCAGACTCAAGGCCTTCTTATATCAGGGAAAGTATCTAGGTAACATTACTTCTGTGCATGGGATAGTTTTTATTTTTATTTTTGTCAAGGTTATCACAATTTTGTTTGTTTGTTTTGTGGAGGAGGAGATTTGAGGTAGGTTTATGTGTGTGTGTAAATGAGAAAGAAGGGAGAGAGGAAGAATAAAGTATTGGGTCTTCTCTAGAATGGGGGAATTGCCTCTACTCAATGACTTAAACAGTGTAAATGTCAGAGAGGGGTATAAAAGATCACATGCACGGCATGTTGATCTATAAAACCTTTTAAAATTCTCACCCTTAGAAACCTAGACAATATCGATGTCTTCAAATTTTACAATATATGTCCTTCTTAGCAGTAGGGCATTTTCCCCTGGATTCTGACTCATTCCTTTGAAGCAACATAGAGAATTGAAGGAAGAGAAAAAGGTTTGAATGCCCCCTAAAAGGCAAGTGTAGGTTATCTACTTAGTCACTTACAGAAGTTGAGTAAATATTTTAGCTTTATGCATCAAAGACTTGATATACTACCATATACACTATGAAGGAAATTGAAGTATAGTGTAAATTTATCAAAATTTAATTACAAATTTCAAAGCACCTATTACAAGTCTTGCACTTGATATGCAATCACTATGTAACTATATCTTGCGTGTAATATGTACTCAGATATGTAACTATATATATTTTACTTTACATTTTGCCTTTACATGGACTCCTATATATTTTAAATATGAAAACCAATTTAGAAAGAGTGGTCTGTACCTACCATTACATATACTTCCAAAATAAAGATAAAGAGTCATGATAAAAGTTTGTATTAAATGACCCTTTTTGGCTATTTTCTAAAATTACTGACTAGAGCTTCCATTACATAATTCTTTAGCAACATCAGTTGTGATGGCCTATTTTTACATGACACATGGGCTAAATGTAGTGAATTCACTAGAGTGGAATTATTCAGATCATAGTAATTATAAAATGTATCAGTGTCATTCATGCTTAAGAGCCAAAGATGATATTATACTTTTACATAGAATATAAAAGCATGAAATGACTTATCTTAAGTTACAGAGCAAGTGACTGACAAACAAGATTCAATTTTTGGACCTTAACTGTGGGTTCAACACACAGAGCCAAGTATTATTGATCTGAGAAAGTTTGTGTAGCCATAAACCATTTTCCACTGTGGGACAGAGATAGGTAGACAGGCATGTCTATTCAAAAGAATGTCCTCACAAGTAACTTAAAACATCTATACTAAAATAAATTTTAAAAATTCTGTGAATGTGTGTGCATATATATGCAAACAGTGTTTTGATGGGATCACATTTTTATCTTTTATAATTTAATTTATCCTTCTCTAGGAAAATCTCCCTGAGTAGAGTAAATTTGAGCTCTGTGCATAGGAAAATTCACCAGATTGGGGAAAAAATTAATGTTTTCTACTTTTAAGGCCTGTCACTACTTCATCTACCACTTATTAGAGGAATAAAAGTAACCATTAAACTTCACTCTCCATGCATTACTGAGAGACAGGACTAGCTGGATTTCCTAGGCCAGCTAAGAATCCCTAAGCTTAGCTGGAAAGGTGACCGCGTCCGCCTTTAAACACGGGGCTTGCAACTTAGCTCACACCTGACCAATCAGAGAGCTCACTAAAATGTTAATTAGGCAAAAACAGGAGGTAAAGAAATAGCTAATCATCTATCACCTGAGAGCACAGCAGGAGGGACAATGATAGGGATATAAACCCAGGCATTCCAGCCAGCAGTGGCTACCCTCTGGGTCCGGACCCTCCCTTTGTATGGGAGCTCTGTTTTCACTCTATTAAATCTTGCAACTGCACTCTCTTCTGGTCCATGTTTGTTACGGCTCGAGCTGAGCTTTCACTCGCTGTCCACCACTGCTGTTTGCCGACGTCACAGACCCGCCACTGACTTCCATCCCTCCGGATCCGGCAGGGTGTCCGCTGTGCTCCTGATCCAGTGAGGTGCCCATTGCCGCTCCTGATAGGGTTAGAGGCTTGCCATTGTTCCTGCATGGCTAAGTGCCCAAGTTCGTCCTAATTGAGCTGAACACTAGCCACTGGGTTCCACGGTTCTCTTCCATGACCCACGGCTTTTACTAGAGCTATAACATGCACCGCATGTCCCAAGATTCCATTCCTTGGAATCCATGAGGCCAAGAACCCTAGGTCAGAAAACACGAGGCTTGCCACTGTGTCTGGAATTGGTGGGTTCTTGGTCTCACTGACTTCAAGAATGAAGCCACGGACCCTCGTGGTGAGTATTACAGTTCTTAAAAGTGGCGTGTCCAGAGTTTGTTCCTTCTGATGTTCGGATGTGTTCAGAGTTTCTTCCTTCTCGTGGGTTCCTGGTCTGGCTGGCCCAGGAGTGAAGCTGCAGACCTTCGCGGTGAGTGTTACAGCTCTTAAGATGGCGCGTCTGGAGTTGTTCTTTCCTCCATGACCCACAGCTTTTACTAGAGCTATAACATGCACTGCAAGTCCCAAGATTCCATTCCTTGGGATCCGTGAGGCCAAGAACCCCAGGTCAGAGAACACGAGGCTTGCCACCATCTTGGAAGCGGCCTGCTGCCATCTTGGGAGCTCTGAGAGCAAGGACCCCCCCACAACTGCCCATAACATCACTACCCTTGGAATGGACTGATTGAAGCTTGGGCAGTATAGAACTGCCACACAGCCATATGTCTATGAATTTATTTTTGAAGACTTGAAAAACTAAGAAAGCTTATTATCGAATATAACCGCATTGAAATGATATCATGACACAGAAACCATTTTAGCCACAGAAATAATCATTAAAAATTAGATACTTCTTATTTGGTCTTGGAATTATCGGAAAAGTTCTATAAAAATTCAGCAAATATGTTGATAAACATGCAAATAACTTTTGCAAGATAAAAATGATTCTGAAAACTGGCCAGAAGTTTATCAAGCAAGACAAAAAAAAAGAAAAATACAAGAATAAAGAGTGTAAGTGCATATAAGGTAGTTCATAGTCAGGTACCATACAAGATATTGGTAACATTGACTCTTCAGAGAACTATTGTATAACCTAAATGATGGTACAGTGCCATTTAATGTAACTCAGGTTGGGGAGATCAGGGGAGAAGTTATCGAAAGGTATCAGAAGAAAAGTATTAGGTTTCTCATGTAAGGACTGATTGATGATGTGCTACTAAGTATATAAAATAGATACAGTTTAAACCAAGCAAATACAACATTCTTAAAATGTAGGCATATAGTTTGTAGAGTATGAACCTACTCCCTGACTTGAGTATGCTGGGATTTCATACCAGATAGAGGGCTTTATTTAGACCTCTGATGTGCTGTGGAAGAAATACAAAATTATGGCAAAATACCCAACAACCTACACAAATCTATCACTCTGGTAAGTTTGACTGTTTTGAGAAAAAAGGTATACTTTAGAATTGCCTATTCTCATTTTCCCATTTCACTCATCAAATAACTATAACTCCCCCTCCGCTGACCTTTTCTGATATCTACAGTAAATCTCTGCCCATAATCTCCATTTCTTTCATGCTGTGTAGGTAAGTAAGTCATTCAATAGAGCTAAGAAAAGCCTGAGCTGTTACTGGGTATGCAGGAGCACAAAAGGAACTTTATGATAGTACATGGTTTAATGCCTCTTGTAGAAAAACGGGTGTTCCAATGGAATCACATCTGAGTGTAATTTATACCAAAAAAAAAAAAAACCACACATACACACAAAACAGAGCTAGTATTTTTTTAGGATAAAGTTAAATGTATCTGTGTGGCCAGGTAGGGTGACTCATGCTTGTAATCCCAGCACTTTGAGAGGCAAAGGTGCCAGGACTGTTTGAGGTCAGGAGTTCAAGACCAGCCTGGGCAATATAGCCAGACCCCTTTTCTTAAAAAAAAAAAAAATTAATAAATATATCGGTTTCTAAAACTAATTTTTATAGAAATTTACATATTTGAAATATGAAATAATTATGAAAAATACATACATCTATATGCAAATAAAACATTGTTTTAATGTAAATGACATTACTAAAGCTATTAAAAACCTGTACTAAAGTAAATATGTTTATAGGAAATATAATAGAGAAAACCCCATTTCTTAAATAAATTTATAAATATACCTGTGTTTGTAAAACTAATCTTTAATAGAAATGTACATATTTGAAATAAGAAATAATTAGTCAAAGAAAATGAATATACATCTATATGCAAATAAAACATTGTTTTAATGTAAATAACATGACTAAAGTTATAAAAAACTGTACTAAGGTAAATACGTTTATAGGAAATAGAGAAAACCTTATTATCTTATATTTTTGATTTCAAATTAAGTGTTAAAATATCATTAATAAATTTAATAGACATATGACATAACATAACTGTTTCCATAAGAAGAGATACAACTAATATCGAATATAGCAAATTATATTTAACAACCAGAGTTTAAATTAAGAAAACACAAATAAAAGAATAATGAAACACCCATAAAATTAATAAAAATGTAAAGTAACACTACTATCTGCTTCCTAGAGTATACTAAAATTCATATATTACTGTTGATAGTGTAAATAGTTACAATTATTTTGGTGAGTGGTTGAAAATATGCTAAAAGTATTGGGAAAAGGTTTTAGATTTTTGTGATTCTTTGTTTATTTAAACTATTTGCTTGTAGATATGATAATTTACCTTAAGAGGGGAGATATTCTAAATAAGAGAAAAATTTAATTCATAAAAGTGTTTCTTGCCCTATTATTTACAAGGAGAAAATCTTAAATATCTAATGATAAAAACCCTGTGGTTAATTTTAAAATTTAAGATGGTGCTTTAGAATGCTAGTTTGCCATCTTCTCAGTTTGCTTGCTATCCAATTAAAGCTGCTTCTCCTCCCACCAATCCTTGCCTCTTGTGTCTGGCTTTCAAGCAGCAAGCAGCAGAACCTGGGTCCAGTTACAATTCAAAGGAAATTGCATTTTCAAAAAAATAACAGCGGAGCCAAGTAGGCTACATTTGATGACTTAATTCTGCAGTACAAAATGAAGAACTTGATTCAAAACGGACCTATCAGGAAAGAACAAACTGCCTCAGTGAGTTATGTGTATCAGGGCATCCTTGTTGATTCATACTACCTTAGTCTCTTTAAAAATATACATTGTCTGTATGCTTCTGGCTTTTTTCCGTAAATAATATTAACAATCCCAATGCTAAAGCATCAGAGTCTCAAAAAATGGTCTCAGCAAAACCATTAAGCCCAGAGAATTTTTATTCTGTGGCACCTTTACAATATTCTGCATTTCTTTTTCTTTTAGGATGTCTACCAACATATGTTTGCACATTTATTTTTTGACTAGCACCTCAATGGCAGACACCTTCCACCCTGCTTCTTTACCCTCAAACTTTTAATTACTCTTTAAAGTCATAATAGTTCACCTCTTGCCTATCTCCACCCACTCTTCTCTTGCATATACCAGGGGGTCTGTGGGCAGCTTGTCTTTTGATGCACCTTCTCATTCATTAAGTATTGGAAATTAAGCAGTGAACAAGACAAATCCCTGATCTCATGGAGCTTACATATTAATTAAAATTGGTATATTTGCCTTTATATTCCATGAAATATTCCCTACTATACATGAACATGCCTAGTTTTGCTTCATTTAACATTTTGTAATAAAATTTGGAATTAAAAAAACAATGTAATTAAACATGTCATTAAGATATGTAAGTAAAACATGTAATTATAATAGAGCAGAAAAGAGAGAAACAGATTAGTCTGTTAGGACCAGAGAAAGCTTCAGAGAGGAAGCAACATCTGAATATTAGTAAATAGCAAGTTGACAATCACAAACTATTCAGCTCATCTTTACCTGTGAATGTGACATGAAATTATCTCTTAATAAAAATGAGTAAAATCCATACGTTTATATTCTACCTACTATTTGCTTGGTACACTGAAGAATATATGCAGTTGAGCCATGAAACATTGTTACAGTCTTTTCTGCCAGTTATGTTTGCATACATTTGTGGTGCTTGACAGGAATTTTGAATGAAAAAAGCAATAGTGTTACCCAGAGAAATTCTGGCTGCTTGACTATTTCTGATGATTCGAGAAAGGAAGAGCTCCTATATTTACATATATAAATATTTTAGAAGACAAGGAGTTGAGTTTATGCATGTTAATCCCCTTTCTTATTTCTCAAATTATTTGCCATAATTTCATCATGCAATTCAGATTTTTAATATTTTAATTTGGGGTTGTAGTGGCATTTGTGTAGTGCTGAAGTCATATCAGATACTTTCTCTCCTTAGAAGAAAGTTACTTTTTCGGGCCATTTTCCTAAAATGTGAAACTATCTTCAAGGCAAGCCAGAGTAATTGTCCATTTAATTTGGCATTTTTCTGGAACATTGATTTCCCAAAACAAGGCTTTTCCTATTAAATGCAATGACATTTGTGCCCAAAAGGTTTTCCTGGAGGATTGGTTTCCTACTGTGGAGCGAAGTTTTGAATGAGCCACTTAGATTACATTACAGATTGAGGACAAACTCTATTCCAAATACACTACAGTCCTCTCAGCTACACTTGTCATTCGATGCCTTAATCCCCAGAACAGTCGACTGAGACACATTCTGCCTTTACGCACAGAAAATGATGATCTGAAAAGAATCTCAAAATGTCAGTGTATTAGCAGTGGTGAATCTGTATGGATTTGAAACAACCTCAATTCTTGCCTCCTCAGAAGAAAGAATTTGACTGAGGGGCATAGGGCAGAGAGAGAGACTGAAGCAAGTTTTAGAACAGGAGTAAAAGTTTATCTAAAAGCTTTACAGCAGGAATGAAAGGAAGTAAAATACACTTGGAAGAGGGCCAAGTGGGCGACTTGAGAGATCAAGTGTATGGTTTGCCATTTGACTTGGGGTTTTATATGTTGGCATGGTTCCAGGCTTTTGAGTTACTTCTCCCCTGATTCTTCCTTTGGGGTGGGCTGTCCGCAAGCACAATAGCTGCCAGCAATTGGGAGGGGCTGTGTGTGCAGTGTGTTTACTGAAGTTGTACACATGCTCACTTGAGGCATTTTTCCCTTAGCAGCTGAGTGTTACCAGTGAAACTCTGCCGTTTTGCCTCTTAGTGAGCACACTTGAGCCCACTTGTCTGACTCCTGAGATCTTATTGGGAAGATGCTGATTACCAGTTTCAGATGTCTCTGTCTATTATTATTATTATGGAGGTGGCTGTGACCAATTATTATTTTAGAGAGACAGTTTAATAAACAACTGACATCACCTGACGGTTGTCTGACATTCCTGGTGAAGGGCACTTCTCCTGACCTGCTTAAGTCTGATTAGCTACCTGCTATATCAAATGTAGTAGAATGAGGGCACGTGTACCCCCTCATAATATAAAAATTATATATATGCTATTATATATAATTCTATTAATATCTTAAATTCATAATTAGATTATAATTAATAGCCATAATACATGATTATATGTATGAGATCTAAAAAATATATAATAGATAATATACAATTACATATTATTCATATAATTAATGTAATAGTGTATACTTATAATTAACATATTAACGGAATACATTACATAAAATATTCTATATTATATTTATATATAAGATATGGTGACAATAGTGAATATCTTAAGGAAAAGGTCTGCTTTAAACAAGTTAATAAACATATGTGCAACATTTTTTGTTTATTTAGTTGACATAACTTATTTGATGAATAAGTTAAAGCCTAATTACTATTTTATTAAGGTTTAATTAAATTTTAATTTTGGTTTTGATTTAATTTTAATTTTTGCTTTGTATAATAATGAAGGCTAGATTTGTCCCTGCATTACTCTATGTGTATATACAAAAATAATTATAATACTCATAAGAAAAGTCTAATATGTCTATTATCAAAATTATTTTATTTGGTTACATTATAAAATATATCTCTCAAAGTCTATGGTCTTTCTAGAAGCACAGGAAGACGTTTTCTGTATCTTCTTGTCAATTTATACACCATTCTACTGTCAGACTTTCTTTTCTCTTTTTTATTTTTTTGTGAGATGGAATTTCACTCTTGTTGCCCAGGCTGGAGTGCAATGGCAGGATCTCGGCTAACTGCAATCTCCGCTTCCCTGGGTTCAAGGGATTCTCTTGCCTCAGCCTCCCGAGTAGCGGGGATTATAGGCGCCCACCACCACGCCCAACTAATTTTTGTATTTTTACTAGAGGTGGGGTTTCATCATGTTGGCCAGGCTGGTTTCAAACTCCTGACCTCAGGTGATCCGCCCGCCTCAGCCTCCCAAACCTCAGGTTATCTCAATATTTCACAACGAAGAAAAAATATGTAACTATAAAAAAGATGTTTTCTTTCCTAAGATGGCAGATCAGAGGATTTTTGCATGCCTCAGCCACTTGGAAGTAGCAATATAGTGTACAAAGATCAATTTTCTGAGTTAATTCAAGAAGGAAAATGGGAATTCATCAGAATTATGAAGGACACCCAGATCCAAGGGAGGAAAATGTGGGCAAATAGCCCTTGTGACAGCATCCAAGTGACAAAAAGGAGAGAAGCCCCAGTACGTGAAAGAGACAGAGTGCGTCCCTCTGTAACTCACCTTTCCACTGGTGATCCAATCAACCCAGGCCAAGGGAGAGCACTTTATTTTCCAAAGCCCTGAAGCTATCATGGAGAGAGAATTGGAGGCACTGAGAGGGAAAGACATCTGAAATAGCTGCAGGCATTTTTCCACACCTGGGCCCGAGAGCAGGATGCCATTTATAATTTGGGTGCATACAAAGTCAGCCATTCTTTAGCAACATGGCAACGTGGCCACACAGGCATTTTAGTCTTGGGCCAGAGATTAGGGTGCTCACTCTAAGTGGAGTAGCAGCTGTTACAACCAAAACTGTGGAAAACGCCTCAGCAATAGGTACTGGAATTGTGCTCTCCGTTGCAGATCTGGGGAAGGAGAGCTGCTACAGCTACAGTTTCTCCTTGGTGATGAGACTTGAAGTCACGGCCAGCTTGGCAACCTGGAACTGGTCTGCATGTGCCATTGCCCAGTGCCCCCTGAGATTGTGATGCAGCTGAGCACACACTTGCCTGGACCAGCATCCTGAGCAACTCCAGCCTTCCTAGGCATAGATCATGGTTCACTGGGGCCCTCTCTGTTCCATAACCAGGCAGATTGCCAGGCATTCAGAGCACCTACTTGCCTGGATCAGTAGCCTGAGCCACTCCACCAGTCCTGTGCAGAAATCATGGCCCAGTGAGCACCTTTCTGCTTCACATCCAGGTAGATCTCCAGGCTTTAGAATCAACTGCTCACCTCTGAGTCACCTCTCCTCTGCAGAGATCTTAGTGCAGGCCTTCTTTACTGCATGTCCAGGCACACCTCCAGGCATCTGGAGAATCTTCTCTTCTGGACTGACAGCCTGAGCTGCCCCATTCTTCCTGAATGGAGATCATGGTGAAGCAGGACGCTCTCTGCCGCATGCCCAGACAGATCTCCAGGCATTTGGAGCACCCACTCACCTGGACCAGTAGCCTGAGCTAGCCCACCCTATCTTTGTGGAGACTGTGGTGCAGGGGTCCCTCTGTTCCACACTCACACAGATCTCCAGGCAATTGGAGCATCAGCTCACCTGAATCAGCAACCAGAGCCAGCCCAATCTTTCTGTGTAGAGACTGTGTTGAAGCAGAGCTGCCTTCTCCACCTCATGCCCAAATATCCAGGCAGTTGGAGCACCCATTCACTCAGATTACCAGCCTGAACCACCGCACACTTTCTCAAGATATTGTGGTATAGTGGGGCCCTCAGCACTCCATGCCCAGGCAAAAAATCCCGGGCACCTGGAGCACCCACTCTTCTGAATTGGGAATTTAGACTGATCCCCCTACCCATGCAGAGACTTAGGGCTAAAGAGATCTCCCAGCTTCATGTCTAGGCACACCTCAAAGCACTTGGTGGCCACCCACTGGATTCTCTCTCAGCACTGGAGCTTGTGGCTAACATCACAGGACCTGCAGGTGGAACTGCCCTGTCTGGCCCTGCCCGTCTTAAGCCTCACACCCCTGGGGCTGAGCAGGTAGCTCAGACCACTGTGTGCTCCATAGATCAACCCATTGTCTGAGGTAACATAGAGCTTCCCCTGTAAAGAGGGATCAATTATATACCCAGCCATCTTGGCCACAGCTGGTTCTTACTGATAAGTGCCATCTATTGGCTTGTAGGTCGAACTTCACAGCCCAATATAAAACCTGCCACAAGAAGTGCAAAGGGCTATACAAGTAAAGCCAAAAGACCCTCCCCCAGGCATCGTCTACAGTCACACTCCTAGGAGGGAGGGAAAATGGGAAGGAAAATGAAAATGATAATATTATAGAGAAAGAAAGAAAAAGAAAAAATTCTACCCACAAGAAAATAAATACAAAATTAGAAGTGCTGGCATCTCCAGATGATAAGAAACCAGCACAAGAATTCTGCCACCATGAAAATTCTGAATGCGTTGACACCACCAAAGGGTCACACTAGCACTCTAGCAATGTCCCATAACCAAAATGGAAACTCAGAAATGACAGATAAAGAATTCAAAGCATGATTGCAAGGAAGGTCAATGAGATGCAAGACAAGATTGAGAATCAACACAAAGAAACTTCTAAAGCAATTAGAAAATGGTGGAAGAGATAAACATTTTAAATAGAAATCAGTCAGAGCTTCTAGAATTGAAAAACTCACTTAAGGAATTACAAAATACAACTGAAAATCTAGAAGCATTCCCCTTGAGAGCTGGAACAAGACAAGAAATCTCATTCTCACTGTTCCTACTCAACATAGTACCAGAAATCCTTGACAGAGCAACTAGGCAAGAGAAAGAAATAAAAAGCACCTAAATAAGAAAAGAAGTCAAATTATCTCTCTTCAAAGACTGCGTGATTCCATACCCAGAGAACCCTAAAGACTTTGCCAAAAGGCTCCTGGAACTGATAAACCACTTTGATAAACTTTCAGGATACAAAATTGTATTGGTCCATTCTCACAGTACTATATAGAAATATCTGAGACTGGGTAGTTTATAAAGAAAAGAGGATTAATTGTCTCTTTTCTGAAGGCTGTACAGGAAGCATGATGCTGGCATCTGCTCAGCTTCTGGGGAAGCCTCAGGAAACTTGCAATCATGGCAGAAGACAAATGGGAACAAGCACCTCACGTGGCCACAGCAGAAGAAAGACAGAATGGAAGATAGTGCTCCATGCTTTTAAACAACCAGTTGTCATGATAACTGACTCACTCACTATCACAAGAGCAGCACTGAGGGGATGGTGCTAACCCATTCATGAGATCTTGCCCCCTTGAGCCAATCACTTCCCTCCAGGCCCAACCTCCAGCACTGGGGATTACAATTTGACATGAGATTTGGTGAGGACACAGATCTAAACAATATCAAAACTCAGTGTACAAAAATCAGTAGCATTTATGTACACCAATAAGATGCAAGCTAAGAGCCAAACCAAGAACATAATCCCACTTACAAAAGCCACAAACAAAGGTACCTGGGAATACATCTAACCAAGAAAGTGAAAGATCTCTAAAGGATAACTGCAAAACTCAGCTGAAAGAAATCATAGATGACACAAACAAATGGAAAAATATTCCATCCTCATGGATTAGAAAAATTAATATTGTACTACCTATAGCAATATACAAGTTCAATGCTATTTCTATCAAACTACCAGTCATTTTTCACAGAATTGGAAAGAAAACTAATTCTAAAATTCATATGGAACCATAAAACAGCCCAAATAGACAAAGCAATCCTAAAGAAACAGAACAAAACCAGAAGCATCACATTACCCAACTTGAAACTATACTATAAGGCTACAGTCACTAAAAAACCATCGTACTGGTACAAATACAGACATATAGGCCAATGGAACAAATAAAGAATCCAGAAATAAAGCTGCATGCCTACAGTCATCTGACCATGTACAAAGTCAACAAAAATAGGCAATAGAGTAAGGACTATTCAGTAAATGATATTGAGATAGCTAGCTAGCCACATGCAGAAGAATGAAAGTGGACCTTTCACCATATACAAAAATTAACTCGAAGTTGATTAAAGATTTAAATGTAGGATCCTAACTTATAAGAATCCTAGAAGAAAACCTGAGAAACACCACTCTGAACATTGGCCTTGGGAATGAATTTATAACTAAGTCCTCAAAAACAACTGCAACAAAAACAGAAATTGAAAAGTGGGACCTAATTAAACTAAAGAACTTCTGCACAGCAAAAGAAACTAAACAGACAACCTACAGAAGAGAATATTTGCAATCTGTGTATCCAACAGAGATCTACTATTAAGAATATATAAGGAAGGTAATTGATTCAACAAGATAAAAATTAAAATAGTTAAATATGGGCCACACACATGAACAGACACTTTTCAAAAGAAAACATACAAGCAGTCAACAAACATGAAAAAATTCTCCATATCACTAATACTCAGAGAATTACAAATCAAAACCAGAATGAGATACCATCTCACACGAGTCAGAACAGCTGTTATTAAAATGTCAAAAATTAACAGATGCTGGCAAGGCTGTGAAGAAAAGGGACTGCTTATACACTGTTGGTATGAATGTAAATTAGCTCAGCCACTGTGGAAAGCAGTTTGGAGACTTCTCAAAGAACTTAAAAACAGAACTAGAACTATCATTTGACCTAGCAATTCTATTACTGTGTTTATATCCAGAAGAAAATTAATTGTTCTACCAAAAGACACATAGAATTGTGTGTTCATTGCAGACTATTCACGATAACAAAGACATGGAATCAACCTAGGTGCCCATCAACAATGAATTGGCTAAAGAAAATATGATACATATACATCATGGAATGCTACGCAGCCATAAAAAAGAGTGAAATCATGTCCTTTGCAGCAACATGGATTGTGCTGGAGGCCATAATCCTTAGTGAATTAGTGCAGGAACAGAAAACCACATACAGCACATTCTCATTTATAAGTGGGAGCTAAATATTGGATGCTCATAGACAGACAGATGTCAATAATAGACACTGGAGGAAGGGAGAGTGGCAAGGTTGAAATACTACCTGTTGTGTACTATGCTCACTACCTAGGTAGTGGGATCACTTATATCCCAAAGCTCAGCATCATGCAATATATGCATGTAACAAACCTGCACATGTACCTGCTGAATTTAAAATAAGAGTTGAAATTATTTTTTAAAAAAACCACTTTTTACAGTTTTTAGAAAAAACTGAAAATGTCAATATTTCCTTAATACCATCACATATCCATGTTCATAGTTCTGTGATTATTTTATAAATGTATCTCTTTTGTTTGAATTATATACAAATTAAATCCATATGTTGCAAAATAATATGACTTCTAATGTACTGAATCAAAGATGTAAACAGTAAAAGAGAAGGAAACAAATATACAAACTGTAAAGGATAAGTCACAATTATTGTATAATAGAAAGATAAACATTGCATAATTTTTATTAATAGAGTAAAGAGCTCAAAAACTGGTCTACTACTAACGTAAGCTCCTCTACTTTCTTTTTTTTTCTACTTCTGATATTAAATGAGACAATGAATTATGAATGAGTGATGTACTGTCATACTCTGATGCCCTCCCTTCAATAAACACATAAAATGCCATTTGAAATAATATACTCTCCAAATAACTAAATGTAATTTATTTTGTACTTGCTATGTGATTTGCATAGTATTAGTTAGACTAATTAGCTACACTAATTAGTATACTAATATAACTATATATAATAGTAATTAATTAGTATAACTAATAGTTATACTAATGAGGCAGAGAGGTACTGTCTTCAAGGAACTGGTTATTTTGTTTCTTAACAAATGAGAATAATTAAAAGTATATAAAATAACATAAAATAAAAATATGAAAATTAACATAATTTATAATAGAATATTGGCACATTGTATTAACAGATAATTCATAAAAGAAATGATACAAAAAAGAGAAATATGACAACATTCAGTGATAGTGAAACTTCATGAAATAATACTTTCATTACATTGCTGGTGAAATAAAAATTAGTAAGCTTTCAGTGGTGATTTTTTATAATAGTCATATCCTTTGACCTGGTCATTCTACTCTTAGGACAGAAATTAACCAGGGAGATGCTCAGAGATGTAAGTTATAAGGTCGAAAGCTGTAGCATTATTTATATTGTTAATATAATGTATTTATCCAAGGGAATTGTATGCAGGAGTGAAAAACACCATTTAAAAATATATATTTAATGATGTAGAATGCTGTTATATTAAATAAAAGTTGCATAACCACATATGTAGTAGGAACTCAATTTTATAAATGTTGGAAAAGGAAACAATAATTCTGTTTATTTCTTTTCCCCAAGTTTCTAATTTGAAAGTCAATGCTGGAAAAGGGGTTGTAAATCCCATTTGAATTTAGAGGTTCTTGCTCTCCACTAATGTTCAGTGTGGCTTTTAGCAAACCACACAAGCATTCATTTCCTTCATTAGTGAAATGGAATCAGTACCATCTGACTCAATCCCACCCCATACCCAGGACACTATGAGGATTGTACACAACAATGCATATGAAGAGAATGGCTATAGACATTAATTTACCATTTACATTATTTCTCTTTTTTTCTCTTCCTATATCTTTATTGTTCATTCTCTTTCCTTCATTATACTAAAATGATTACCAAATGAAAGATTAAATTAAGATAATTCAATACTTTCATTCACCCTTTACTAGAAAGATGAGACAAGACCAAACTTTTCAGAATATACAATTCCCTGATTAGAGAAAGAAAAGTCCTCCTACTTTTCCTACTCTAATTTCTTATCTAAACCCCAGGATAAAGAGAGTAAACCGTTTTGATGATTCCTTAAAAAACAATGCCCATCAGTACCCCAGGTAGAAGAGAGGGTGTTTAAACATATGTATATTGTGCACATTTCTAACTTGGAAGAGGAAAAATAGTTTAGCATGTGTCAAAACCTGTTTAATAAAATGACTTCTTTGCATAATGTACACATATATAACCAACACATATGATTATTGGATAATTGGGCTTTGAAGTGCTCCTTTCCAAACATAATTTTATTTTGCTTTTTAAATAAATACATCAGCCTGTATTTCTCTAAAATTGAATTGCTTGTACATCTTCTGAGACTTGTTTCATAAAATGTTTTACCAAATCAAAAGTTTTACAAGCAATTCAGATTGAGTTTTGGAGGGGTTTTTTTGTATTTATTTATTTTAATTATTTAAAAGAATATTAATTATTATTATTTTTTTGAGAGACAGGTTTTCCTCTGTTGTCCAGGCTGGAGTGCAGTGGCATAATCGTAATTCACTGCAGCCTCAAATTCCTGGGCTCAAACAATCCACCCATCGTAGGCTTCTGACTATTTGAGACTACCAGGAGCACACCACTGTGCTAGGCTAATTTTTAACTTTTTTTTTGTAGACATGGGGTCTCCCTATGTTGCCAAGGCTGGTCTTGAACTTCTGAGCTCAAGCAATTCTCCTGCCTTGCCTTCCCAAAGTGTGGGGATAACAGGCATGAACCATCATGCCTGAACAGTATTCTTTTTGTTTTTTTACTATAAAAAGTAGAACAGTATTTGATTATGTTACTTCAGAAACACAGAGCAATAAAACCTGTAGAAACCAAACATTTTGCCTTTTTAAAAAATAATTCCAAGAAACTTCTATAGATCCGTTTATAAGAAAACAATTTCCATCAAAAACGAGGCCAATTATATTTTGGGTGTGAAGTTGATGTCTAATTATACTTTTCTTACCATCTTTGCCTGGTTATCTGCTTTAATTACAGCTTCTCTCAAGAGTCATTTCTTTTTTCCTTTCTTTCTCCATATGGAAAATGTTTGCAGCTACAATAAATACACTGACCAGAGAGTCTCAAACGAATTAACTGCCCTACTTAAGGGAATCCACCTTAGTTTTTGTAGCTGAAACAACAATATAAATGATGTGATAGAATGAAACATAAATGGATGAATAATATGACCATGCAGAACTATATTATTTTTTTCATGATTTCTTTTGAGAATACAGCATATGAAGATTCTATTTGATTAGACTAAAAGGGTTATATATGCATTAGCTGAATCAAATATTACTTAAAGTATTATGAAAACTTATTTTAATGCTAGATTTTGGTTATGTAAAAATGTATTCAATATTATGTACCAGAAAGCACTGTAGTCTTGGCATTTTATTATTGTCAAGATAAAGCACAGCTTCTGGATAGGTTGCAGCATGTCTGAAGAAAAGGCACATATTAAGCTTAAATTTCAGCTTTAATTATTCATGTTTGCTACCTACAGCCCAGATTTACTATTTAATTGTCACAATCTCAATTTATTTCTCTCAGGAGAACCCAATTCAGTGTTATCTTTCCTTCTAGAATTCTAATGACATAAAATTTATAATCATACAAACAACATATGTTATCTGTAGTAGTCAAAAATATAAAAAAATTATGGATATTTTAATATGTATTATAAGAAATACTTTACTGCATGTACTTCAAATCTTAGAATTTTGTTGAGTTTTCCTGATAATTACATGAAACATTTTTGACCACCTGTTATGCTAGATATGAAGGAAGCTAAGTGATTAATTTATGATCCCCTGTTTCCATCTAGGAAATTGTTGGAGACACAAGTAAAGCTAGATCCCTTAAGTAAATGGTGGCTTAATTCCATCTTTACTTTCCTTGGGGAAAGGCGTTCTATCAAAAGAGTTGGTAAAAGCTTGGATAATACCAATCTTTCTACCTTGCATGTACTTCACAAACACTAAAGACAATAATTACAAGCAAATGTTCTTTTTCTTCTCCTCCTTTTTCTTTCTAATGGCTTTAAATCATTAAAGTTAGACTCACACACTTTACCAAGATCACATTAAACCTAGAAGCCTAGGTCTCTTGAGCCTCCTTAAGAGCTGAGCCCATAAAACAACAGTATCTCTTATCAAACATCTTAATCAAATGCTTATATTTTCAAATATTTTTTCAACAAATTGACTCTGACATCTTACTTTGTTGTGCAAACATTCATTGTTTTCATTTTAGCAATGCAGTCACTTAAATAACTGGAAAAATTGTTGAAAGTGAAAGGCTCTATCATGTAATGTCTAACATCAAGGACCCATGTAATATGGATTTAATATTTGGCATCAATTTTGTACAGCTTTCAGAGTTTCATGTATTAAGTCATCAGATATATTTAATCAACAACATTATATCAGTGATAGAGTAAAAGGCTCTTTCAATCCGTAAAAAGTAAGGGTTCTCTATGTAATGGTAGACATAGCCCTTTCAATCCAGTTAAGAAGTAGTAGTATTTTTTTTTAATCTGGTGGGTGTGTCATCTCTTTTATGCAACAGTAAAGCAGCAGCTGTCAAAGAGCCTTACAGATTGTGATTTTATGGTTTGCTTCAATTACTGGCAATTGATTCTAAACTGTAAAGAATAATTTTATGCTTGATCATAAAAGAAATGTGTGAGTGTACAATATAGGAAATCCACTTGAAGAAAACATACAACCAGTTTTTGTTGTTGTAAAATCTATCTTCATAGCTTCTCTATGTTGAGTAACTCTCCATTAAACTCTGCCTTTGATTCACATCTTGAAAAGTCAATAACCTCTTCCTTAGAATTTGGTCAGTATGTAAGTGTATACACTGCTTATGGCTATAGTTGGTATATACATTTTAACTGCATTGGGATTTAATATCTGTTCAGCAGTTGTGAAGCTGTAACATTTGAATACCTGATTTTGACAAAGTAAGGGACATTTCTAATGTATACAAGGACACTATAATCTAGACCACTATGACATATTCTATAGCTGGCAGGGTTTTGTTAGGCTTATTTTTGTTATTAAAAAATGGCACACTGTTGCCAGACTTGTTTTCTAGTCTTGAACTGCTATATATTTCTGAAAAGATGTTGTACAATTAATATACAGAGTCATGCAATATAGATCATCTCTCTGTTCAATCTCCTAATTAAATATAAAGTTTCCTTATTTTCATAAAGACTGCTATGTTGTAACATGAGTACACTGATATTGCTTCACCCTGCCAGTATGGAAGACAAAAATCGAAAGCCCTGAAATACAGGATCCTTAGAAGTCAAGTTGAGCATATCAAAATAAGATATTACAGGTTTCTTGTAATCAAGAGATCTTTTTAAAGCCTATCTTCAGAAGAATCTAGTCAGTTGATGACAGATAGCTTCTATAAGAAGCACAACCTAATTGCACCTTTTAACAAAATTGCATGGATTAGGATTTCATTCAAACAAAGAAATCAAGTCAATTCCCTGTGACAAAAGTTTCTGTGAGAAATAGTTCATCTTAATTTCAAAGGATGACCCTATAGTAAATTCTGAAGAATCTTTTCCAAAAATATTGCCATTCTGGGTGTTACCCTGTGAGATATTTGAATTAAATTGACTAGTTCAAAAGGAGACACTTGATTCAATTTTAGCACCCACTCTCCCTCTCTCTTTCATGCAGCACCTATGAGAGCTAATGACAGCTGAAGTTTCCTTTGGGAAATATCTGTAGCTATCTCAAAATTATTTTTCTCTGCTATAGATTTTAATGCTCAATTCTCTATGATAAAAGCCCTAACAGTGTTTGTGAACACAAAGTGAATACTGCATATTCAGCTGTGAACATGCTTAGTTGAATCTCTGGATGGAATATTTTTATAGGGAACAAAAATTCGCCATAAGCTTACTACCTATTTTCATTTTTCTTCCCCATAATAAAACAGTGGGAAGAAAGGAGATTATAAAACATTAATGGTCCTTTTTAAAAAGTTGAGTAAACAGCATCTGTAATTATTTTGCAGAGAAATGCTCCTAATTGAAAGAAAATCATTCTATTAGCACACATACCTGCTGCTGCACAAATGGTCTATTACTTGCTGAAGAATTTAATGCTGATACAAGGCTGAATCTCCAGTTTATCTCCTTAAAGAATGACCACTTGAAAATTCTGCCTTAGTTTTGCCTCTGTTGCTTACTGAGTTATCTCAGAGTGATCATGGCAGGGTACCAAAGGGGAAGTATAGTTTTACTACAATATTTGTCTCTGCAGACTTTATAGTCCTGGGTTACTTTCTGGATCAAAGAGAAATAAAAATCAGTCTCTTCTCAAAATAATCAGAATCCAGTTACCCCAGTATCAGATCACAAAATTTTCTTTAAGATCTTAAAGCACAGCCATACTAGTCATCACAGGAGGAGAACAAGTGAAACACACCATTCCTTTTATTTGGAGAAATTGTCACTTGGGATTTTATTTAAAAATATTTTAAAGGCCACTTCCTTCTTGAAAGCTTTAACATGTGAAATGAGGTTATTTTCTCATACTAGTCCAATATTGTGCCTACTTACCCGTATTCCAAAGGTTGATGTACATAATGGTTTACTATCAAAACAGCAATAAAACAATAGGAAATTAACAAGAGTCATGAGACATACATCACTGATTCTGTACCAAACACTTTGCAAAATATTTTGTGGTTTGTATGCATATGGATTTGCTTATTTGTTTCTTCTGGCAATATAACCATATTAATTTCCATTTATTTATGTAAAAGTCAAAAACTCACAAGCACATTGCTCAATTTATAGCCAATTCCTGGCATCGGGTTGTTAATAATGTATTCGCTTTCATAATATATAACTAAAACATACATTGGATTTTTCATTACATAGTAAACTACAAATAAAATTAAAATTACTCATAATTTCACTGCCTTGTTTACTTCAATAATAATACTAGATTATATAGTTTAAGCAGTATGAAAAAGTACAAGATGAAAAGTGAGAAACTTTCTTCCCTATTTCTTAATGTTAAGTAACCAAAGTATTGGTTATTCTTTCAAGATTAAAAATAGGTTACAAATATCTACAAATACACATCATTTATCATTATTTTAATCATATGTTTTTTCAAATCAGCAAATAAAAATCCATGTCACTATGTAATAACCACAAAGTATTCTATAGTTTTCATGGAGTATTATTTAGTTAAATAATTAATTGCTTATCAATAGTGACTTTGTTTGCCTTCAGGTTTCATTATCACATAACTACGGAGATGGTCACATTGTGACTGACTGTGCAGGAGGTACCATTGTCATTTCTATTTAACAGAGGAGGAAAGGAAGTCACAGAGCATTCAAGCAGATTTCCTGGTATCCCTCACTTTCCTAGTGGAGTCAAAATATAAATAAAGGCAGTCTGACTTCAGATTCCAGGATCTTAAACACTACCATATATATTTCTAGTAGACAAAAGTGGCTGTGCTGGTGCCTCCTATGTCTAGAATTTCAAGATGAGCCCTGAGTTGTTTCATGAGATTCAGAGCTTTTTCTGAATAAAATTATGTAGTTTGTTTATAACTCCAACAATGTCATGTACTCCTTACTTACTTAGAATAAAAACACATTCCTGTAATTTTATGCTGAAGGATGAGACTCCAGAATCAAGATGCCTTTTTTTAGCAGAGACATTAATGAGTTTATGCAAATCTAAATGGGGGCCTAGAGCTGGGAGTACAGAGTTTAGTGACTCTTTAAAATAAGATAGGAGAAATTGAATTTGAGGGAGGAAAATCCAAGAGAAGAGGCCATGCAATATGGCAAGGATCTGGAGCCTATGGAGAAATGTAAGTGTTGAGATGTTCCTAATAGTGCATAGTGAAATAGCAGGAACACTTTGTAGGTAAAGGAAGTCTAATATTCAATTTACATTTTTTTCATTTAATATACATATATATGAAGTTTTATTGTTAGAATATCCAGGAAAGGAGGCAAAATTCCATGTGTGGGTTGATAAAGAATAGAGGAACAAAGAAAATATAGTAAAAGCGGTATAAGTGAAATGAAATTTCAGCAACACTGGAAACTTAGTGGTATATGGTATAGAAGATTACAAAAGCAGCCGCTCCCTTCCCTGCAACTCCCACAAACCTCCTAGAACTTGAAGAAGTCTTATAAACATCAGATTTCCTATAGAATCTGCGAAATCTTGAAAATGTATTTGATTACCTAGAAATAAGTTGGCCTTTGCTGACATCTAATTACAATAAGATTTAAGAAGAAGTCAAAGGAAAAGAGATCTACAAGAGACTGAAAAGTATTGCCAAGGAAATACAGCCAAGGAGGAGTATTTGGCAGAAACACAGAACAGAGGAAATGGTCAGTTAAGTATTTCACACTTCACTTTCCTTTATTAATATATTTGACAGTTTCAGAAAAATGAAACTACGAAAAATATGACAAAATATTGCAAAGAATTCTCAGACACCCTAGTTCCAGATTTATCAAATGTCAACATTTAAGTACAACTTTTAATAAAGATATTTATTCATTCTTCTTTCTCTGTCACTCCCATGGCTATCTATCTATCTATCTATCTATCTATCTATCTATCTATCTATCTATCTATCTCTATCATCTATCTATATCTATCTATCATCTATCTGTAGATCTATCTATATTATGTATCTATGTATCTATCATCTATCATCATCTGTCATCTATATCTATCATCTATCATCTATATCTATCATCTATCTATCTATCTATATATCTACCTATCTATCTATCTGTGTATTCTAACTTTCTATCTACCTGCCTATCTTACTATCTTTCTTGTAATCTAAGATAAATACATATATAAAAATAGGTTATATGTGTATGTGTTTTCCCCCTGAACTACTGAGGAATAATTTGCAGACAGGATATTCCTTTACTTTTCCCCACAAAGTACTTATGTATATTTCCTATAAAGAAGGATTTATTTTACACAATGTTTACAATGGCTAAATAAACAACATTGATTAAATATCAATATTTATTTCTAGGAGTAGTAAATTATTCTGTTAAGGGCCAGAAGCTAATTATTATAGTTTTTGCAAACCATATGGTTTTGGTTGCAACTACTCAATTCTGCTGTTGCAGTGCAAAGGCAGCCAGAGTAAATGTATAAATGAAAGGAATGGCTGTGCTCAATATAAATTTATTTTCAAAAACAAGTAGTAGGATCGCTTGGCTCATGAGTCATATTTGCTGACCCCGATCTAATATATAACCCTTCTTCAGAAGTTCCTAGATAATGTCATTTATAGCAAAAGAAAATCTAAGGTCATGTGTTGCATTCAGTTGTCATGTAGTCTTATTTAATGTTGAACTGTTTATTTTTTAATACTTTTGAAGACAACTGAGCAATTATTTTGTAGAATGTTCCTCTAATTGGATTTATCTGATTCTTAGTTCTGGTTAAATTCAAGGTAATCACTTTTGTTCTGAATGTTATGGAGGTGACGATGGACATTCTCAATGCATCATGTCAGGGGCACATGTCATTGATTGTAACACCAGTACTTGTATTAATAACCTTTGTAGTTAGGCTAGAAGGCTGCCAGCCAGATTTCTCCAATAGAAAGTTACAACTTTATGCCTCATAATTAGTAAATGTTTTATTGGGAGCTGCTTTGAGACTATATAAATATTATGTATTCCTCAAACTTTCACTCTCTAGTTTCAGAATTTATTGACTATTTTTACCTGAATCAATTATTACAGTGGTTGCCAAATGGTGATTTTCTAATTGCATCATACCTTCCACATCTAGTGGCTGGTTTTCTAGTGCAATGAAGATCATCTCTATATGTTTGTTATGGAGACTTACTTTATTCAATAGAGTTAAAAAAGTACCGTTATGTATTTCAATTTTCAAAATATCCAAGATTTGACTTTTTAGAGTCTCTTCAAACTGACTTCTAAGTCTTTTTATGTCTCCATCATTCGTTGAGCGCATCTATGCTTTTTTGGCATATAAAGGTATTCCAGCTTCAATTTATCCTTACCAGATCCTGACATGAAATCAGTCATTTCTCTAAGGAGCCTTGATTCTTTTTAGGGGAGAATGGTATTTAGAAAACAAGATATACAAACAAGTATTGCCATTGCTACCCGGGAAATATAACATGCATACATACACACACACATACAGATATACCCACACACATCTATTATCTATTTCTATGTCTGTCTATCTACACGCTTAATATATTAAACCCAAGGAGTTAGCACTGACATCTTTAAGTCCAATTCAACATGATAGGATTTATTTATCGTTTTCCCTTCCATATTTGTAAGTCTCTAATAGGAAAAAGCTGGCTGTCATTATCCATAATATATTTACGTATTTGATCAATTCTGGAATATGTAAAAGTTTTAGAATTACTAATATATACCTCTGAGAACAAAAAAAGAACTATAAATTGAAGTTTAATATTGGAAATTTTTTTTCCTGTAACCTAAGGATATGTAGTCCCAAAACTACTTCAAAGTTACCTGGTGTAGTTCTTCCCTCACACTACCATTTCCATATGTTTCTATTAATTTGTTTCCATTTGTATTTAATTTTGACTCACTTCTCTCTGTTGATTTTGTTTATTTATTCTCATTTAGAATATGTAAAACATTGATTCCAAAAATCAGTACTATGCCAGAAAGTATATTCAGAGAGTACTCAACTCCTCCCTTCACTCCCTGCTCTTTCCACTGCTTCTCACTCATGCCCTGTATGCCCTGTAGGTGACAAGTTCTTATTGTTCATCAGTTTATCCCTCCAGCATTTGTTTTTGCTCAAATGAACAGACACTTGTGTGTTTATTTTCATTTTTTATTTCTCCTCCTTTTATTTCTCCTCCATTAAAGTAGAACAGTTTGAAATACGAATAATTTATCATACTTTGCTTTCTTCATTTAATAATATAACATGAAAATCACTCCACACCTCCAGACCAGTTTATGAAGATCTACTTCATACTTCATTTATTTATTTATTTTTTTAGAGACAAGGTCTCACTCTATCACCCAGGCCGGAGTGCAGTGGCACAATTATAGCTCACTACAGCCTCAAATTCCTGAGCTCAAGTGATCCTCCCATCTCAGCCTCCCAAGTAGCTGGAACTGCAGCCACAAGCCAAGTCACCTGGCTAACTTAAAAAAAAAAAATTGTAGAGATGGGGCCTCATCATGTTACCCAGCCTGATCTCAAACTCATAGGTTCAAGTGATCCTCGTTTTATGGCCTCCCAAAGTGCTGGGATTATAGGTATGAACCACCACGTTCACCCTCATTTTTTTTTTAAAACTGCTTGGTACTGTATTTTTGCATTTATCAGAATTTAATTCCTAGGTATAGGCACATAGGTTGTTTCCAATATTCTGCAGTTCTGCCTATACATTTTCACAGTGTCAAAGTATAGCTTTAAAGTAAATTCTTAGAAGCTGCAAACATATATTGTACTTTCTCTTCTTTTTAGACAGAGGTCTTGCTTTTACTTTGAGCAGAAGTGGTGTCAACTTTTCTTTTACTTAATCAGTGCAGTATTGAGCATGTAATAAGAGTACAGTGTATATTTGCTGAATGAATAAAATTCTCCCAGGTATAGAAAATTTAATGAGAAATAAATCTACCTAGACACACAATCTTGGAAAGGAGAATTGCTTTGTGAGAAAAGCTCCTGAAAGAGAAATATGACACAAGCATCACAGACAAAGACCAAAGGAAGCAAAGCTCTTGAGGCAACTAAGCTCAGCTACCAATAGCAAGAGAGCCTGTAAACAACATCTGAGCAGAATTAGGAAACAAGGGACGGGGAATTCACCATTTTCAGTTCTGTTGGAGCCCGTGTGAGTAACATCTGCAACAAAGATCTTCGGATAGAAAATTCCACACCCAAAAGCGGCGGAACGAAAATGCGTTGTAGAAACTGAACCCAGGCTTCAGAGAACAAAATAGCAGCTTATGTAAATTTCTGACAATTAAGTTGGCCCCCAAAAAGGGAAATTTTTTAGTGCATTTGAATGGATTTTGGCCTTTTTTTCAAAGGGAAATAATTAAAGAAATATGAAAAGCAGTCTCAAAAGTAGGAAAGTCTGTTATCTCCTCACCAAGAGAAATCGACAGAATTGTAATGCTTCCATGAACTTGCATGACAGCAGAGTGTAAACTCAACACAAGCCTGTATTTGGCTCTAAAAAAAAATCTATTACAAGCTTCTCCCTTTCATCCCTTTTCATGTTTAGTTCAGATTCAGAAAAATGTGAATAATTCATAAGTTCAAATGTTCTCCCCATTATGGTGAATAGCACCACACTGAAGCTGCTGCTTATTTTGCTAACTACATATTGCTAAGAAGATTCTCTCTGACTCTCTACTGTTTCTTTTTACTAAGATGTCTGTCCCTTTTTTTAAAGGTATTTTACCATTTTTTTTGAATTAACATTTAAGTCTATTATGTAATCGTACATCAATTTGATTAAATCAATTTTTAGGTTAATTCAAAGAACTGAAAATCAAATCAGATATTATTAATCTAAAAAAGAAAAATTGCCACATCATAACCTGGCTAAAGGATACAGCTGAGCATGCCCCAGATTTTCATAGTAATAAAAGACTTTAGGTTTGGCAGTTTATTTTTAACAGATATTTTTAAGATATTCATATACAAAGAACTGCACATATTGAATGTGTATACTTTGTTGAGTTTGCACATATGCAAACACCGATGATACCATCACCACAGTCAAGGTAATAGACACACTCAACACCGGCCAAAGGTTTTGTGTACCTTTGTTTTTTGTTTTTGTTTATGTTTTTGTGGTAATAATTTTTTTTATTTTAGTTGACAAATAATTAGACATATTCATGGGGTACATAGTGATGTTTCAATACATGTGTACAGTAATCAGATAAAGGTAATGAGCTGTGAACATGAGATTTATCCTCAAATTTTGAAGCGCACAATATCATGTGGTTATCTTCAGGTACTATGATGTACAGCACCTCTCTGTAACTTTTCTTCTAGCATAGCTAAAACTTTTTACCCACTGAGCAACCAACTGCCTTTTCCCCAACCTCCCCTTTAACCTGTTGTATTATCTGTTTCTATGAGTTTGACCATTATAGATAACTCATATAAGTGAAATCGTGTGGCCGGGGGCAGTGGCTCATGCCCGTAAACGCAGCACTTTGGGAGGCCGAGGGGGTGGATCACTTGAGGTCAGGAGTTTAAGACCAGCCTGGCCAACATGGCGAAATCCCATCTCTACTAAAATACAAAAATTAGCTGGGCGTGGTGGTGGGCGCTTTTAATTCCAGCTACTTGGGAAGCCAAGGCAGGAAAATCAGTTGAACCTAGGAGGTGGAGGTTGCAGTGAGCTGAGATCGTTCGCCATTACACTACAGCCTGGGCAACAGGAGACCCTGTCTCAAAAAAAAAAAAAAAAAAGAAAAAGAAAAAGAAAAGTGAAATCATGCAGCATTTGTTCCTCCATGATTGGCTTACTTCATTTAGCATAATATACTCAAGGTTCATTTATGTTGTCACAAATTATAGGGTTACATTTTTGTAAAGATTATAATATCCATTGTATGTGAATACCATATTTTCTTTATAAGTCAATTGATATTTGGATTTTTTCCATATCTGGGCTATTGTGAATAATGTGGCAATGGATATGGGAGTGAAGATATTTCTTTGAGATCTTGATATCAGTTCTTTTATGTTTATAGCCAGAAGTGAGATTGCTGGATAATATGGCAGTTCTATTTATATTTTTTGAGAAATTTCTACACTGTTTTCCATAGCTACTGTGCCATTTTATACTTCCAGCATCAGTGTACAAGGGTTCCAATTTTTCCACATCGTTGTCAACACTTATTATCTTTCAGTTTGTTAATAATAGTCATTCTTATATGTGTGTGTTAGTCAGGGTTCTCCAGAAAGATGGAAGAAACAGAAAAAAACATATATGTAATATAGTCTCAGTCCACTCAGGTTGCTGTAACAAAATACTTTAGACTGGGTAATTTGTAAACAACAGAAATTTATTGATCATAGTTGTAGGAGCTGGGAAGTTCAAGATGAAGGCATCAGATTTAGTACCTGGTGAAGGCTTTTCTCTGTTTCAAACATGAAACTTTTTGTTGTGCCCTCACATGGCAGGAGGACAAAGGAGCTCCCTCAAGCTTCTTTTGTAAGAACATTAATACCATTGTGAGGGCAGATCCCTCGTGATCTAATCATCTTCTAAAGGCCCCACTTCTTAACACCGTCACATTGGGGATTAAATTTCAGCAAATGAATCAACTGAAAAGAATTAAAGACTTCAACATAAAACCCAAAACTGTAATACTGCTAGAAGAAAACATCGGAGGAAGGGGCTTGATATTGGTCTTTGCAGTGATTTCTTGGATACGACACCTAAAGCAAAAGCAACAAAAAAGCAAAATTAAATAAATGAGGCTGCATCAAACTAAAGGACTTCCACACAGCAAAGGGAATAATCAAGAGAATGAAAAGACAGTCAATGGAAGAAAATATTTGCAAACCATCTATCTTATAAAAAGTAAATTCCCCAAATATGTAAGGAAATACAACTCAATAGCAAACAACCTAATTAAAAAATGAGCAAAGAACTTGAACAGATGTTTCTCCAAAGAATATGTTCAGATAGGCAACCAACAAGTATATGAAAAGATGCTCAACATCCTTAATTATTAGTAAATTTGCAAATCAAAACTATAATATTTGTTCCTTTTTAAGGTCCCAGTATGTGTTGTGAAGGCATAAGAGCTTTGTTTTCAAACATTGATTTTAATAATAATTTTTATAAATTTATAATAATTTAATAAATAATAAATTAAATAATAATAAAATTTATAATAATACATTTTATAAATTTTACAATTATTTTTAAAATATAATTAAAATATTCTTCTATAGTTTTATAATTTTTCTTGACAGTCTTTGTCATACTAACATATCACAAATACTATTCCTTACCTCATCCCTTTGCATTTATAAATGTTTCTTAGGTACTCATCATGTGATACCTATTTTAATTGCCTTATTTAATTAATCATCATAAAACTCCAGACATAGTTGCTATCATTATTTGCATTTTCAGGTGTCGAAATTGAGGCTTAGAGTGTTTTACTAGCTACCTCATGATGACAAAGCTAAAAAGTGGCAAAATTGGAATTTTATTTTGACACTAGGGCCCAAGCAGTCGCCATATCTTGACCTTTGATAATGATGTTGAATTTACAAAGTTGTTGTTGTTGTTCTTTTACTAAGCCTAACTATGACAAGACAATATAATTGGGTTAGAACAACTTAAAATTCACTTTCCCAATTTATCTTAGAGAAATTAAATAACAGTTGCATTTAAGAGGTAGAAGTGGCATTCTCTGCCAAAAGGCCAAATTTTAAAAAGATTCCCCAGTATAAAGTTTTCTGTGTATCCTACTTTTAAAACATTTCACATTTTGTGAGTTTACATTTACTGAGTTCATGAAGCACTCAGCTATGCATTATGAGTTCTGTCATTTAGCCCTGATTGCTATCCAAACTCCAGATGTATACTTTTAGCTACCTATTTGACAATAACACTTGGATTCCCAGTATTCACTTCTAATTATACGTATCTAATTTAAGAGATTGACATCCTCTCCAACAACCTGTTTTTACTCTACTTTTCTCCATCTCAGAATGGTGCACAAACAGGTGCCTCATTATTCGGGACAATACCCTAGGGGTCAGGCTTGTGTATCCTTTCCCTGTCTCCTATATTCAATTTATTGTTTAGTCCTGTCACTATAAATCTCCAAAATGTATCTTAAATCCAAGTAATTCCCTCCGTATTTATTACCACCACCATAACCCACATCCCATTATCACTTGCTTTATCTGCTGTTATTTTGGCATTATCAGTTTTCCTTCTTCTAATCTTGACTCCCTAAACTCGAGGTAATGTAAGTAGTCTTTTGAAAACATCTATCATTTTCTATTTATTGCTTTAATGTCTTCTCATGTATTTTAAATTGAACCCTACAGTCTTTACAAAAACCCCTAACTCTCCAATCTTATTTCTCAAAACTATTTGCCCTTGCTCATTTCCTTCCCCAAAATGTCCATGTTTCAGTTCCTTGAATGTTCCAAGGTGTTTCTCAGCACAGGAACTTTTTTTTTTTTTTTTTTTTTTTTTGTTTTTTTTTGAGACGGCGTCTCGCTCTGTCACCCAGGCTGGAGTGCAGTGGCGCGATCTCGGCTCACTGCAAGCTCCACCTCCTGGGTTCACGCCATTCTCCTGCCTCAGCCTCCCGAGTAGCTGGGACTACAGGCACCCGCCATCACGGCCTGGCTAATTTTTTTTTATATTTTTAGTAGAGACGGGGTTTCACCGTGTGTTAGCCAGGATGGTCTCGATCTCCTGACCTCGTGATCCGCCCACCTCGGCCTCCCAAAGTGCTGAGATTACAGGCGTGAGCAGGAACTTTTTATAGACTCTTCTTTTGATGTGAAACACTTTCCCCGAAGCTTGTCATATAGAAGATATTTTCTTGTTCACAAAATATCACCTTTTGATGGGGCCTTCCTTGATGATTCTATCTAAAATCATCTTCCTCATTTACTGTCTGTCAAATTATAGTACATATAGTACATATTATAACCTAGACATATATTGTTTATTAATTTTTTATTGGCTATCACCATAAACTAAAATGCAAACTACACAGGAGAAGGGACATTGCCTACAAGCATGCATAGCACAGGTTAGCTGTTAATAAACAGTGATTCAATGAATGAACAAATGGAATCTCACAACTACTCTATAAGACATTCCTTTTGTAACTTCATTTTGGGGTCTAAGAAAATCAAGGCTGAGAACATCACAGACAATTTCTGAGGATCATAAATCTAGTGAATAGAAGCCTTGTGATCCAGGCACAAATCTGGCTGACTCAAGAGTTCAGTCTCTAATCATTTTAATCATGTATTCTGCTTAAATTTATTCTCTTTCTAAATAAAGAACATTCAGCTGGTATTTTTTTAGACACTCTTAAGCTGTTCTTACACTTGACCTGTAAATCAGTTTGTGAGGTAAGGACATTATGCCAACATGGCTCAATAAGCCCTTGGGATCCAAGCCTGTTGCTTTGAGCATCAACTAGAGTCTATAGTGAGCCTGTGATGTCACCACCTCTTTTACAGCTGAGTAGGGAGTTCTGGAATGGCCAATTTATTTCGCAGGTCATTAGTAATCTGGGCAGCTTGGGCCTGCAGGTAGCACTGATAAATCTACTTGTCACAATAATAAGTCACTTTCTTAGAGTTGCACAGATTGGGGGAAAGTGTTTTACCACTAAATCTTTAGGGAAACAATTTTTTAGAGGATACACAATATATCATTTCAGGTTATAATGAATCTTTTAACATCACAAAATACCGTAGTATTTGGCTAGATATGGAATTATATTTCTCCCTACTTTTACCAGAGATAGAATAATTTGTCAGCAAGAACTCCATATAGAAGTTCTATCAAAATGACTTAAATTCCAGAATTATCAGGCTATTTTTAAAACATTCGTAGGAAATAGTTATTCTTTATCGCAAGCTATCCATTTGATTGATTTTTCTCTGATTTAATTAAAGATATTTATTAGGTAGGTAGTTTTTAATGTTAAATGTTATACACACACATACATATGAAAAAAGTGAGACATAAGTAAAAGTAATCTTTCATTTTTCAACTTCCACTTCAACTTTTAGTAGTTCGAAAAGGTGAACTACTTCATAGAGGCAGCTCAGCAGTCCTGGAATCATTCTCTATTCTGTTGTCATGTAGTTTCTGATCTTGGGCAAGCAATAACTGACATAGGAATCAAATATCTAAGTTATAAAATGGGTAGATAAGAACATGATTTTCTTTTAAGTCAATATGTATTTTCTGTTCTTTTCCCAGTTATAGTAGTGACTTCTCTTGAATTGTAAGTTTCGTGACTGCTATGACTCCTTTCTGTATATACTATACTTAAACTTATAAAGTAAAACATGCTACACTGGATTGTAATTTCCTATTGTCATTCCTGAGGATATCAGCAGATGCTCAAATTCCTTGTATAATACAGCTATTATTTGCATATAACCTACTCATTTTCTCATCTACTTTACATCATTTTCAGATTACTTATAATATCTAATACAATGTAAATTCTATATAAATAGTTATGCTGTATTTTTTGTACAATTTTAAATTGTTATAATTGTTATTTTTATTGTTTTCTTTCTCTGGATATTTTTGATCAATGGTTGATTGAATGTGCAGATTCTTGTGGAAAGGGAGGATCTAACTGTATTTCTTTTTATCAGTGTTACCCACTAGAAGGCAGGGATATATCTTTGAGATTGTTTGATTCAATTGGCTTCAACTTTAATATCTGGCACCAGTTCTACAATCATTTGTTGATGAATGAACACTTTCTCATCTCTTCCAATTCTGATAAATATACATTTGGAAAAAAGTCAGCAAATATTAATGGATTCAGGTCTCAAGTAACAAAGTGAAAGGGGTTGTTGTTTAAAATTAACTGGGCAGACATGATCTCACTGACACTGAGTCTAAACACAGGGATCATTTTACCAGATATGAGCTGCAGGCTCATGACTGCCTACCATTGCCTGCCCTCAGAATAGTAAGAACAGCTTTGCAGCCTACATCTGCTAAAGATGGAATGTGTACCAGAGAGAGCCAATAAGGCAAACAGATTGAGGTTTCAAAATATAGGCATAACACCACTTTATCCAATAAAGGAAGGTCTCAGATCAAGTTGAATCGGCATGGTATTTTCTCACCGTTAAAACTAGCACTCTCTGGGTAGTGTGCGGTGGCTCACGCCTGTAATCCCAGCACTTTGGGAGGCCGAGGCGGGCAGATTGCCTGAGGTCAGGAGTTCGAGACCAGTCTGGCCAATATGGTCAAACCTTGTCTCTACTAAAAATACAAAAAAATTAGCCTGGTATGGTGGTTCACACTGGTAACCCCAGCTATCTGAGAGGCTGAGGCAGGAGAATTGCTTGAACCTGGGAGGTGGAGGTTGCAGTGAGTCAAGATCATGCCACTGCACTCCTGCTTGGGTGACAGAGTGAGACTCCATCTCAAACAAACAAACAAAAAAAAAGTAGCACTCTCTGGAATACAATTTTCTAAATGAGTAAATCCTAGTGATCATTTAATCATCCAGGTTTAGGAAAATGTAATATCAAAATAATGACAGTGTTTGACTTCTTAAAGCCTATTTCCTCAAAACTGAAATCTAGAAGATATTCTGAATGAAAGCGAGTATTAAACAAAAATGATATCCTTTCCTTTTCCCATGGAGCTAATTTATAAGAAACTAAAAGGAAAATTTTATAACTTAAATGTGTTTTATCACATCTACAGCAGAATCTCTTCTGTCTTTAAGAAATAAAAGTCACAACATTGAAATTACTAAATTACTCACTGGCAAACAGGCACTGGCAAATTCTCTTTTCCTTTTACACATCTAAGAAAGAAAATAGCAAAATATGCATGGAAAAGTATTGAAATGTATCACATTTATTTAAAAAAGGATATGTTTTTGAGATGTCAGTGTAAAAGGATGATGTTAAAACTTGATGTGTTTTATCTCAGGAAAATAGAAGTTAAGCCATAATGGTGCATTTGACAAGAAAGTATGTGTAATTGAAAAACATGAGTAATCGGGGCTCATCCCTGAGCTCAGATTATTCATGAATTTCCTCAAGCATGTAGAAGCATCTGACATTTGGGAGACAAGGGGACAGATGTATGTGTGAAGTGCCTCCCTCCCTGGCCTGCATGTCATCGCTGAAGGTAGCACTTGCACGTAATGTAGATAGTAAACAGACTGGCATTCTGCCTGCTGCTGACCTGACAGGAAGCATCTGGCAGAAAGTCAGAAGGGCATCTGCATTACCTGTTATCTAGCTCCTTATCCAACAGTCAAGCAATATGACTGAATTTTGTTTAATATGCCGTGATTCTCTTCTTGGTCTTCTTGGTTAAGATTATATGTATATTAACTCATAATAAAAGGAGGTGTTTTATTGTTTCCCATATTTAGATAAGGAAACTACAGTATTGAAAGGTCAAGGAACCAGAAGCCCAATTAGTGTTAGAACCATGTTTCTAACTCTGGCCCCTGAGCCTTTGTCCAAGACACCACTCTGCCAAAAAAACTCATGTGATCGTAAATCTCAGTAGATAAAGTCCATGTTGAATTCTCCACTGACTTCAGGAAATTTCATACTAGCAAAACTCTGTAAGGACATGCATGCAAATCCAGTGTTATCTTTTTTCTCATTTTGCATTCATTCAAATCTAACAAATCAGACAAACCTATAAAGAAACTCAAAACTAAAAAAAGAAGTCCTGCCATGCAGATAAAATCACCTGCCATTTACAAAGATTTTACCTACATCTTAAGTATAAATTTCTAATTTGCGCTGAGTATAGTGAGTATAGCTGTGTAATAAATTTACATCCAGAAACGTTGCAAAAAAAGTATTTTAATTGAGAAATTGTTTCTGTCCTGAAATGACCAATATGGAAGCATACATGTCTTTGCCACAGAAGTGAATACTTTCTGATGTATGAAATAGCAATGTTCAAGGATGCCTTCAGCAATATTCAAATTAGCCTTAATGATGACACGTTAAAGCCTTCCAAGCTCCCAAAATAATTTCTGTTTGATTACTTTTCTACAACTGTGAGGCATGAATGTACTATCACTTTAAATGCAATTACATGAATTTATTTTCAATATTTCCATCAAGGCTAATTTAAATGCATTTTTTCTTTTATTAAATGCTTTTATGGTTTTAGTGACAATATCATTGTGCTGTTTATTTAAATGGGTTTCGATTAAAGTTATTAACATCCCTGACACACCACACACACGTAGATGTGTGTGCGCACACACACACACACACACACACACACACACACACACGGGATTTCCTTGTTCATTCCTTCATTTTTTTCCGCATAATCTTATTCACAACTTTTATATGTATTGAAAATATTGGCTTTGAAAATACTCTTTGTGGTAGTGCCTTTTTCCGTAATTAGTTTTCTCTTGTATTGATTTTGTTCATCCATCCATAATTCTTATTGTATAAACATAAATTAGACAAGAACTAGGTGGTTTACACTACTATAAATATTTTTCTTATCCTTAATTTGCACTGGCTGTTTTATTTCTTTTATTTGTCATTGTAGGATGGCTTCCTCTCGTTAACCTATAAGCCTCTGGAGACTGTGTTTCTCGCCATACTCCGTTACGACTAGAAGCAGATTTTCCAGATTCTTTCTGAACAAATGCAAGGCAATGACAAAAAATCATTTCTGAAAGATTTTATGTGAGTTTCAAATTACCACACTAGATAAACTCTAACTTCATAATACCCCCGATTGTAGTATCTGAATAATACAGAAAATGTCACCACAAAATGAGGTTGACGTAGAACCAGGTCCTAACATATTCCAAAGATGCTAGATATAATGATGTCTCTGTTAGCATTTTCTGGGCTCTGAATCCACCAATCTACCATGCCCCTCACTCTTCCCCATCACATCCAGACCATAAACCTGACACACCCATTCATGATCCTGTGGGCCTACCACCACTTCCACTTGAGAGAGTGTATTAAAGACAAATGAGAGAGAAGGATTGTTGTGTAAGGATAATATTGTAGATAGGTTCAGCTCAACAACTTTGTAATATTGTAGATAGGTTCAGCTCAACCACAGTAAAAAGGCTCCCTTTATTATGAATTAATATACATAACTTTCTACCAGAATCAGACTTCCTGACTCTAACTTGTGAACCTAAGCTTTCTAGGCCTCAGTTTTCTAATTTGTGAAATAAAGACAATAATAATATTTAATTAATAGTATTTCTGTGATGATTAAAATGGATAATAAATCTATCCAGTCCCCTTGTGCAGTGTCAAATGAGACGTAATAACTTAGTATATATTGCACATGGCTTTAGAGTTTTCCTTTTTAAATAATATTATTAAACAACATATTGTGTTCTAATATGGTTTTTAATTTCCTGCACTTGATAATATGTTTTTATTAATAACTTATTAATGGAATTACATATTCACAAATGACCCTGGACAATCTTTAGTTTAGATAGTCTTGTACATTTACAAGACTTATCTATACAACAGTAGGTCATTTTATTCAATATAAAGATATACCGTGAATTTTTTTTTTAAATAGCAAGGCTCTTTGGAAATGAATTTGCAGAAAGTTTTGACTTATTGAACTCTGTCTAGGCTTTTTATGTGTTTGATGATTTTTCTTAGCTATTTAGTGTATTTCAGTATAATCGTTAAAATGACTGAATCAGATGAACAATTTATAATTTCTAAAAACCACAAGTCAAGAGACAAGGTTTTCTATTTTAGATTTGTCACTAACAAGTTGGTGATCTTGCGTGAATTGTTTATGCAATTAATTCTTCATGACTTGGGATCATTTTACTAGATGTACACTAGCTTACATGAACTAATGGGAGCCTAGCAAGTTCTAGTATCAAGTCAGAATTCAGAATTTGAAAAATTCAGTTCAGAAGAGATCTTATGTAGTTTAAACTGGAATGCCTATAAAGCTATGTAGGTAATGAAAATGAAGAAAGTGTAACAACAGTAGCTCAAGCAAGATTATAAATGGGAATTAACAGTCAGTGTTGTGGATATAGGAATGCTTTTATCTATGGTTAATTAGGGAAAATAAAACTTGTCTATAAGGGACAGTAACTCCTTACTTCCTATTTGTTGTTGCCACAGAAAAACATAGTGCAATTTTGCCAGATTTTCTGATGTTCAAATGCTAAGAGATGCTGGAAATTAAGATTTTCATGTGAACTATTCTGAATTCTATATTTTTGCAAATATTTGTTTGTTCGTTTTTTTAATAATATCTTAAAGCCACACAAACAGATTATGGTGCTACATTCAACCCAAGAACCACCAATTTGTCACCTGGTCAAATAGTTTCCCATTTAACACTTGAATTCCTCCCCAACATTCCTAAGAACTGATCATTACTATTAATAACTTAAGACAGTAATGAGCATATTACTATCTATTGTCTGTCTATACAACTTTATAAGTGATATGCTCATTACTAGCTTGGTCAATTATTCTTATTTATAGACAGTTTTGCTAGAAAGTTTTTTTTTTAATTGCTTTTGCTAAAATTAGTGCCAATAATTGTCACATGTAAATTACTTTCCTCTTCAAAAACCATGATGAAAATCTAATCTGCATATTCTTTAAGCTATTGAGGAAAATTATTGCATCTCTATCCCCACATTAACACCTACATCTTTTCTTATTTCAATGATTTCACATAGAGTTGGAATTTCTTCAGCTTTCTGGTCGAAATGAATTTATAGAACCTATCTGTATTCTTAAAAGTGTTCAGGACAGAGTTAAGTACTGTAGTCTAAACAGTGGTTCCCAAACTTTTTGGCACCAGGGACCAGTTTCATGGAAGACGATTTTTCCACAGATGGGGGTAGGGAGGTTAGGAGGGTAGGGGGTGGAGGAGATGGTTTTGGGATGACACTGTTTCACCTCAGGTCATCAGGCATTTGCTACATTCTTGTAAGGAATGTGCAACCTAGATCCCTCGCAAGTGCAGTTCACAATTGAGTTCAGGCTCCTGTGAGAATGTAATGCTGCCACTGAAGTGACAGAAAGCAAAATAAGGAGATAATGCTCACTTGCCTCCCGCTCACCTCCTGCCGTGTGGCTGGGTTCCTAACAGGCCAAGGACTGGTACTGGTCCGCAGCTGGGGGTTGGGGACTCTGGTTTAAAGTGAGACCCATCAGAACAGTGCCAGTCCTGAACCACTATCCTTTTAGCACACTAATGTAGCACATAAAAATCTCTGCTTCTAGAATTACTTTGCTATGCAAATTAAATATTACAATTATCAAAATAACATCACTATTCTTTTTTGTTTTCTGACTTTGCTTCATAGATTATGCCACTTGACCCTACAATGTGATATCTTCAGTTTCCTACATTCAGTAAAATTTTTCAAGACTCAGCCTCATATAATAGAATGTTACTCAACAGTTGAAAGTTGTTTGCATCGTCGTTTATATATTTATAATATTTTATTCATGTCATTAGTATTTTTGGTCATAGTTTTGAACAACAATCTACAAGATTGTTTTGCAACTTTTCTTTTATTTATTTATTTATTTATTATTATACTTTAAGTTTTAGGGTACATGTGCACAATGTGCAGGTTAGTTACATGTGTATACATGTGCCATGCTGGTGCGCTGCACCCACCAACTCGTCATCTAGCATTAGGTATATCTCCCAGTGCTATCCCTCCCCCCTCCCCCCACCCCACAACAGTCCCCAGAGTGTGATGTTCCCCTTCCTGTGTCCATGTGTTCTCACCTATGAGTGAGAATATGCGGTGTTTGGTTTTTTGTTCTTGTGATAGTTTACTGAGAATGATGATTTCCAACTTCATCCATGTCCCTACAAAGGACATGAACTCATCATTTTTTATGGCTGCATAGTATTCCATGGTGTATATGTGCCACATTTTCTTAATCCAGTCTATCATTGTTGGACATTTGGGTTGGTTCCAAGTCTTTGCTATTGTGAATAATGCCGCAATAAACATACGTGTGCATGTGTCTTTATAGCAGCATGATTTCTAGTCCTTTGGGCATATACCCAGTAATGGGATGGCTGGGTCAAATGGTATTTCTAGTTCTAGATCCCTGAGGAATCGCCACACTGACTTCCACAATGGTTGAACTAGTTTACATTCCCACCAACAGTGTAAAAATGTTCCTATTTCTCCACATCCTCTCCAGCACCTGTTGTTTCCTGACTTTTTAATGATTGCCATTCTAACTGGTGTGAGATGGTATCTCATTGTGGTTTTGATTTGCATTTCTCTGATGGCCAGTGATGGTGAGCATTTTTTCATGTGTTTTTTGGCTGCATAAATGTCTTCTTTTGAGAAGTGTCTGTTCATGTCCTTTGCCTACTTTTTGATGGGGTTGTTTGTTTTTTCTTGTAAATTTGTTTGAGTTCATTGTAGATTCTGGATATTAGCCCTTTGCCAGATGAGTAGGTTATGAAAATTTTCTCCCATTTTGTAGGTTGCCTGTTCACTCTGATGGTAGTTTCTTTTGCTGTGCAGAAGCTCTTTAGTTTAATTAGATCCCATTTGTCAATTTTGGCTTTTGTTGCCATTGCTTTTGGTGTTTTAGACATGAAGTCCTTGCCCATGCCTATGTCCTGAATGGTGATGCCTAGGTTTTCTTCTAGGGTTATACTGGCAAACCGAATTCAGCAGCACATCGAAAAGCTTATCCACCACGATCAAGTGGGCTTCATCCCTGGGATGCAAGGCTGGTTCAATATACACAAATCAATAAATGTAATCCAGTATATAAATAGAACCAAAGACAAAAACCACCTGATTATCTCAATAGATGCAGAAAAGGCCTTTGACAAAATTCAACAACCCTTCATGCTAAAAACTCTCAATAAATTAGGTATTGATGGGACGTATCTCAAAATAATGAGAGCTATCTGTGACAAACCCACAGCCAATATCATACTGAATGGGCAAAAACTGGAAGCATTCCCTTTGAAAACTGGCACAAGACAGGGATGCCCTCTCTAACCACTCCTATTCAACATAGTGTTGGAAGTTCTGGCCAGGGCAATTAGGCAGGAGGAGGAAATAAAGGGTATTCAATTAGGAAAAGAGGAAGTCAAATTGCAACTTTTCTTTAAAAATCAAACACATTTGTTAAAAGATTATTGTGGAATTTTCCTTTCAAAGTAAAAAATGTTTCTTAGACCTATAAGAATTTATACTGACAGAGTTTTCTTTTAGCTCATTAGAAATTTGAGATAGCTCACATGTATCTTGAGAAGTAGCATAGCATTTGTGAGATCCCAACCATGGAATTTGGGGTAATTTGAATAGCATATTAAAATCAGGTCCTCTTTGGGCTCTAAATCAATGTCAGTCCATGTTTGAGAAAAAGGCTTAGTGATTAACTTGATAACAGCCAATTACAACATTATCTAGGCTGAAAACTACTTCCTTCCGAATTGATTTTATTTATTCTAATTATTTTATCTTTCCTTCTTATGTTCTGTATAGTCTTCCTTTGAGGGAAACAATCTATGCATCACTAAGAACAGTTCTAGGCTATATTTTTTTATTTATTAAGAAGTCATTATGTAAGACTTTATCACCCTGCCAAGATCATAAGGAATCTGATAAATTGTCAGGTGGTGAGGTAATGTTACCCTGAGTGAGTCATGTAACATGGCATTTTCAGCCCTTAGCAATGCATCATCCACATCTTCCCTAGATCTCTGTGTTAAGGGCCTTAGGAGGTCATTCAGGGGCATGCAGTTTTAGCCACTACTTGGAGAGCCATTTATCACTATCTAACTTCACATAAAAATTTTCTCGTATATTTATGGGGCAATACATGGCATGTGGGCTTTTCATTTGAGTGGATTTTAATAGATTTACATACATCTTATTGTGGGCAGCGTAGAAGGGCCAGTGAGATACAGACATAGATTTTGGGACCTCTCTCATTTCCAGGATGCCTGAGTTTGTAAAAGGATAAGACAGGGTGATGAACTTTCCTTTGCAAGCCCCAAGAAGAACACATCTGTAATGGGAGTGCTCTTTTTCAATCTAAAATCAAAGTTCAGTGGATTAGTAACACAACTCTCTCATTCAGTGGATAATTAACACAACTTAATAAAGAACTTAATAACACTTAATAAGGAAGAAGAGTTACTTCTTATTACACTTCTATTGGAACTGGTTCTCCAATATAGGACCTCTTTAGGACCGCCATGTTTTTCTAATCATTCAGCAGCCAATTATCTCAACCCATTGTCTTGCTACCACATTCTTCCCACCGAACCACTTTTCTGAACACCTTTCTGTGTCCCTTTCTCCTGAAATGTTCTGTCTTATGGAACATTTCAGGAGAAAGTTGCATGGTTTTGAATACTGGCTCTATTCAAGTATGTTATTTTTAAATCCTATCTCTGTAAGATATTTTTGTTTATTTACATATTTTTTCTCATTTCTCAGAACTGCTGGCTGCACTATTTACAAATTGTTTTCAAATTCCTGAATCACTATCCCTTTTTCTAAAACTTGCACCATTTTTCTTATTACCATTTTGAAGTTCATTTTGAGCCACAACTCCTCTCCATGCTCTTGAATAGAATAAAACATGCTTTATAACTCATGGCAGTTCTTTCTTTTGCCTCCCATTCTAGCTATTATAATGAAGGGATAAGTTGTTCAACAGTAGACTAAAGCAGGTAAATGGGCTTTACATTTACTCTACATACTCCTGCATATCCACTGCTGTACCATACCTCTTTCCTGAGAATTCACTCTCAGATTTGTTTCTTTTACTCTCCATTTTGATTGGTAGGTTTTAGTATCTCTGCTTGTATCTTGTTACCTACTGGTATCTTTCTCTGCCAAGCCTGTAGATATATTCTCCCTCTTGGATTAGTGTCTGTTAGGAACCTTGTTGTTCAATAAAGGGAAATGCTAATATTGTGGGTTCTAGGGGCAATGAGCCTTGACTTGTGAGCCTATGTGAACAAGTTATATGATGATCCTAAGTTTTAGTTTCCTCATTTCAATAATTGAAATAAACAATATAATAAGGCATTTTATTAGTTTTCTACTGTTTTATAGCAAATTTTCCTAAAATTAGTAGTTTAAAATTACACAGATCTATCATGTCACAATTTCTGTTGGTCAAATTAACTGGTTCTTTGATTCAGGGGCTCACCAGGCTGAAAACAAGGTGTCAGAGGCTTGGAGTCCTCTTCCAAAGTCACTTGTTCTAGCAGAATTTAGTTCTTTGCGGTGGTGAAGGCTGAGGTTCTCATTTTCTTTTTCTTCTTTTTTATTTTTTAAGACAGAGTCTCACTCTGTCGCCCAGGCTGGAGTGCAGTGGCACGATCGATCTCTGCTCACTGCAGTTTCCGCCTCCTGGGTTCATGCCATTCTCCTGCGTCAGCCACCCAAGTAGCTGGGACTACAGGTGCCCACCACCATGCCCGGCTAATTTTTTTGTAGTTTTAGTAGAGACGGGGTTTCACTGTGTTAGCCAGGATGGTCTCGGTCTCCTGACCTCGTGATCCACCCGCCTCGGCCTCCCAAAGTGCTGGGATTACAGGCGTGAGCCACCGCTCCCGGCCTCATTTTCTTGTTTGCTTGCTGTCAAGCAGGAGCCATTCTCAGCTCCTAGATGCACCAATCATTCCCTGTACAAAGTAGCGCTTTGCTCCTTTAAGGCCAGCAGAAGAACCTATCACGCTTAAAATTTCTTGAACATCTCCCTTAATGGGGACAGTCCCACCCTGGATAATCTCCCTTATGATTAAGTTATAAGTCAACTGAAAGGAACATTAATTTCATCTGTAAAATTCCTCCTGCTACATAAAGTAATATAATCATGGGAGTAATATTACATTTTATTTATGAGTCCTGCTCACACGTCAGGGAGGAAATTACATACAGCATGAACACCAAGGGGTAGGAACCCTGGGGACCTTATTTAAATTCTACCTACCACAGATACCGAATTCATAAAATTACTATGAGGGTTAAACTGGTGATCAAAGGACCAGAAAACAGATTACTTATTTTTGAATTATTTTTAGATTTGAGTCTTGGTAGCATCTGATCTGCTTTCTTACAATAAACCTGTGCATACTGTTAAAATTTTAGTAAGGCCAGATTTCTATCGTACGTCCTAAGGAAACAACAAACTGCTATTCAAATACAACTGTATGACATTAAGAACCATGTGGAGAACTGACATGGAAATCTGGAAGAGATTACTGAGTAAAATGAGAAATTTAAGTGGAGAAGAGTGAGGCAAGCTGGAAGATGGAAGAGGCAGACAAAACTCTATCTTGCTATCTATCTAATGTGATTACGCTGAGTACTTTCTCTGTTTATTTGCAGTTTAATGGTTCCCTTGAACTGTCTTTGCTAAAAAATTACAGCAAATCCACATGATTTGTGTTCCTCAGTTCTACATGGAGACTTAAATGAAACATTTCTGGGTTTGGAGTTGGAAACCATCTTTTCTCCCCTTCTTTCCATCAGAACAGCCTTAGATCACAATTGAGTACTGGCCACCTTTTGGGACCTCGTGCATTTTATTGATACGTTGTTACTTTCAAAACAACTACTGTTATTTTTATGCTCTAAACAGCAACTGTTGAAGTCTAGAGAAGGACCTATAGTGGTCTCATCAGTCACACTCTGTTCTTGACATCTTCAGAGGGAAATTCTTGAAGAGAAAACAGGTATCTGTCACACAATATTTTATCCCACACACTCAGTAACTTACACTTTTCATGGTTGGGAATATAAGTGACATACTGATCTTACACGAATGAATTTCCATTCCAAACAGCACAGCCGCAATTTTTCCTTTTTATTAAGCACTGAGCAGCTGGTGGTTTCTAATCACTCATGCTCAGCTCATCTGCTGTCACAAGCAACAGAGATCAAAGATGTGTGCTGTTGCCTGTGTGTAAAATGATGATGAATAGAACAAGGTTGTATATGCTTTGATCGGGAAACATTTAATTTGAAATCCATGGCAACAGAAATGTGTGAGGTGGGGCTGAGCCCTCCTCTGTCATAAAAAAGTAATTCAACATCATCTAGCAATCCTTCGGCTTGGTTCTTGTCACTATTGCGGTATAGTGAATTAGAGCACAAAATCAATGGTAGAAGTGGCAAGACATTACCTCTGGTTAATAACACAAAGTTTTTCTGCAGCAACAGTACCTTCAAAACTGTACTAAATGTTTGTCCTCTGTGCTCTCAAATAACCTCATTTTAATTCTTATATCCTATGTTTTTCATATACTAAATGTCTTGAACTATTTACCTTTCTCACTACATTGCAAGATTTTTGAAGGTCGTATTACTCCTACTTTGCTTTTCTGACTCCTTGTTCAATATTTGACAGCTGGTAGACACTCAGCAAATATGTGTTTTTAAATAGAATATACTCAAACACAAATATAAATACCATTTTGCTGAGGAATTTCAAAACTACCTGATCTTTAGACTATAATATGTTCAATCATTTCAGTAAGTTTAATGTTGGCCTTTATGTTGAGCAGGTCAATAAATTTTAAGATACTCTATTACAGTTATAATTTTACATACATTAAACTAATAAAGGAGAGCTGATGACTTTTTGTTGAAATAGCTTTTACAAGTAACAATTTCATTATTCTCCCGACTTGAACTAGTAGATAAATAGCATCTATTTCTTCTTTGGAAGTATAGCCACTTTACCCTCTAAGGCTCTTATTCTGAGGCAAGATTTGCCATTTTAGAGATGAATCTTCTATTAGGTAGACAACTGCATTAATAATTGGAATGAGTCATTAGAGGAATTAGCTATCAACTGGAAATCCATTCAGGATACAACAATGGGGTAATTTATATAACAGCAGTTTCCTGAAATTAATATTTTCCAGCAACCTGTGAGATTTATCAGTCACAGTCTAAACAGTTCAATGAGACCATGTTTTAGTCATGGTAATTTCTGACTTAATGCCCATTCATTTGTTGAGTGTGAACTAGTGGATTCAAGAGAAAAGTAGACTTGATATGGAAAAAACAAAGATCTCCTTAGCGTTATGAGATAAGGCTCTGGAACAGAAGCCACCAGATGGTTAAAACAGTTGTACTCTCTGTGGCTTTTTACCCTATCTGCAAAATCAAAAGTGTAATAATCTTGTAAACTGCTTAAAGTTCAGTAATTTGCTTTCATGGTTACTGCAAAATATTTAGGAATGTTAAGGTTAGACTTTGTTTGCTAAAAGAAATTGTAATATCTAATGTAAAAAATTGATAGTAATTCTCTACGTATATCTTAAGCTACTTTATAATACTTTATAAGTATCCTCTGGAATAGGCTCTGCAATAGATTGGAGATGATGAAAGAAAGACACATTTTCTCTCGATGACATGAAAATTTATTTCATGAAAATAAATAGATGAAAAAGAATTATATATCCATATATAAATGTATATACTATATATACGTATATAAATGTATATACTATATATACGTATATAAATGTATATACTATATATACGTATATAAATGTATATACTATATATACGTATATAAATGTATATACTATATATACGTATATAAATGTATATACTATATATACGTATATAAATGTATATACTATATATACGTATATAAATGTATATACTATATATACGTATATAAATGTATATACTATATATACGTATATAAATGTATATACTATATATACGTATATAAATGTATATACTATATATACGTATATAAATGTATATACTATATATACGTATATAAATGTATATACTATATATACGTATATAAATGTATATACTATATATACGTATATAAATGTATATACTATATATACGTATATACATGTATATACTATATATACGTATATAAATGTATATACTATATATACGTATATACATGTATATACTATATATACGTATATAAATGTATATACTATATATACGTATATAAATGTATATACTATATATACGTATATAAATGTATATACTATATATACGTATATAAATGTATATACTATATATACGTATATAAATGTATATACTATATATACGTATATAAATGTATATACTATATATACGTATATAAATGTATATACTATATATACGTATATAAATGTATATACTATATATACGTATATAAATGTATATACTATATATACTAAAAATACAAAAATTAGCTGGGCATGGTGGCAGGTGCTTATAATCCCAGCTACTTGGGAGGCTGAGGCAAGAGAATCACTCGAATCTGGGAGGCAGAGGTTGCGGTGAACCGAGATCACACCACTGCACTCCAGCCTGGGCAACAAAGTTAGACTCTGTCTCAAAAAAAAAATAATAAAAATAAAAATCTAGTGTATATCTAGTGACTGTGTATATATATATATATATATATATATATATATACACACACACACACACACACACACCCCACACACATATATGATGTTTTATATTTTATATATATGTATAAAATGTTATTAAGTGTACATAAATACAATTCAAAGGCTGAGAGGACCAGAAGTTAAAAACCTCTGAGTCAGATGAAAGATGGAATTCAGAAAAGACTTTCTTGAGATCCAAATTATTTGTAAGAGTCTCACAAGGGCAGAAGCACACACTGGGGGAGGAAGAGTGTACTAGGAATAAAGGCATTTTGAAAGGCAGGGACAGCACGGTAAATCAAGGTCAGTGAGACACTTGCTGGCAGGACCCCAAGGGCCACTTGAGAGAATAAAGTGACATGAGATTAATGAACCATAGCTTCCAAAAAGGCCTGCACAGAGCCATGTGCTTTCTATAAGAGAGGTGCTTTATGTTCTCAGGCAGGTGAACAAAATACAAAAGAAAATTCTTCGAGATGATCATAATAATAGCTTACATTTATTGATGCTTATTTGTCAAAAAATATATGCCTTAACTCATTTCTCACGGCAAACCTATGAAGTAGGTACTATTAATATTAGCTATATTTTTAACTCAATTTAATAGAAGATAAGTGATACAGAGAGAAGTTTTGTAACTTAAGACACAGAGAATAAATGATACAGTAGACGTTCTAATGCAATTAGCCTGACTAGACACCCCATAACAATCACCATGGCTGCTGCTCAAGGTAGTTCCTTTAGAAGCCAGCAAAATATTAAAAGAAATGGGTCAAATCTTATTATAATAAAATCAACCTAAAGTTCAAGGCAATTCATTTTTAATAGAAACGGCCTTCAGAGGAGAAAAAAAGAAAAAAGAAATTCTTATTTACTCCTAATATATCACTATCTTGAACAATAAATTTTGGATACTTTTTGTTAGGATGGAGAATTATTTATTCATACTCAGAACTGCTAGATTGAAAATAAAGTATGATTCAAGTCAACACAAGGAAAAATGCAAGGTGTATGTTCCAGCTAGAAATTCTTTTTGATGTAGTAGAATCTATTCTTGACCCAGAAACAGAAAAATGTAACCTGAATCTAGAAATGGCAATGAAATATTGCAGGGAAAAGGTAATATCTAGGAGAAAACCGGGACACAGGCAAGAAGGGGAATAAGAAGTTCAATGGAGTAAAGTGTACTGGAAGGGGACCTTTTGAGTTTGCATACTCTAAATGTGAATTAAAATAATAATTGTCTGCTAGGAGACAATATTACTTAAGTCCCTTGTCTGCCACATAGAAAATTTTATTTTTAAAAAACAAGCCTATTAGTTGTCTAATTCATTCATTTAGTCATGAATTTATCTGTTTAAATATCAATAGGAGTACAACTTTGAAATGGTATGTTCATTTGATGTTTATGACTTTCAAAATAATCTGTCACTTTCTCTAGTCCCTTTTTTTTCACAAGGAAATATAGAAATTATTTTATTTTATTTATATATATTTTTTATTATACTTTAAGTTCTAGGGTACATGTGCACAACGTACAGGTTTGTTACATATGTGTACATGTGCCATGTTGGTGTGCTGCACCCATTAACTTATCATTTACATTAAGTATATCTCCTAATGCTATCCCTCCCCGCTTTCCCCACCTGACAACAGGCCCCAGTGTGTGATTTTCCCCTTCCTGTGTCCACGTGTTCTCATTTTTCAATTCCCACCTATGAGTGACAACGTGCGGTGTTTGGTTTTTCGTCCTTGTGATAGTTTGCTGGGAATGATGGTTTCCAGCTTCATCTACATCCCTACAAAGGACATGAACTCATCATTTTTTATGGCTGCATAGTACTCCATGGTGTATTATGTGCCACATTTTCTTAATCCAGTCTATCATTGTTGGACATTTGGGTTGGTTCCAAGTCTTTGCTATTGTGAGTAGTGCTGCAATAAACATACGTGTGCATGTGTCTTTATAGCAGCATGATTTATATTCCTTTGGGTATATACCCAGTAATGGGATGGCTGGGTCAAATGGTATTTCTAGTTCTAGATCCCTGAGGAATCGCCACACTGTCATCCACAATGGTTGAACTAGTTTACAGTCCCATCAACAGTGTAAAAGTGTTCCTATTTCTCCACATCCTCTCCAGCATCTGTTGTTTCCTGACTTTTTAATGATCACCATTCTAACTGGTGTGAGATGATATCTCATTGTGGTTTTGATTTGCATTTCTCTGATGGCCAGTGATGATGAGCATTTTTTCATGTGTTTTTTGGCTGCATAAATGTCTTCTTTTGAGAATTGTCTGTTCATATCCTTTGCCCACTTTTTGATGGGGTTGTTTTTTTCTTGTAAATTTGTTTGAGTTCTTTCTAGATTCTGGATATTAGCCCTTTATCAGATGAGTAGATTGCAAAAATTTTCTCCCATTCTGTAGGTTGCCTGTTCACTCTGATGGTAGTTTCTTTTGCTGTGCAGAAGCTCTTTAATTAGATCTCATTTGTCAATTTTGGCTTTTGTTGCCATTGCTTTTGGTGTTTTAGACATGAAGTCCTTGCCCATGCCTATGTCCTGAATGGTATTGCCTAGGTTTTCTTCTAGGGTTTTTATGGTTTTAGATCTAACATTTAAGTCTTTAATCCACCTTGAATTAATTTTTGTATAAGGTGTAAGGAAGGGATCCAGTTTCGGCTTTCTACATATGGCTAGCCAGTTTTCCCAGCACTATTTGTTAAATAGGGAATCCTTTCCCCGTTTCTTGTTTTCATCAGGTTTGTCAAAAATCAGATGGTTGTAGATGTGTGGTATTATTTCTGAGGGCTCTGTTCTGTTCCATTGGTCTATATCTCTGTTTTGGTACCAGTACCATGCTGTTTTGGTTACTGTACCCTTATAGTATAGTTTGAAGTCAGGTTGCGTGATGCCTCCAGTTTTGTTCTTTTGGCTTAGGATTGACTTGGTGATGTGGGCTCTTTTTTGGTTCCATATGAACTTTAAAGTAGTTTTTTCCAATTCTGTGAAGAAAGTCATTGGTAGCTTGATGGGGATGGCATTGAATCGATAAATTACCTTGGGCAGTATGGCCATTTTCACAATATTGATTCTTCCTGTCCATGAGCATGGAATGTTCTTCCATTTGTTTGTGTCCTCTTTTATTTCATTGAGCAGTGGTTTGTAGTTCTCCTTGAAGAGGTCCTTCACATCCCTTGTCAGTTGGATTCCTAGGTATTTTATTCTCTTTGAAGCAATTGTGAATGGGAGTTCACTCATGATTTGGCTCTCTGTTTGTCTGTTATTGGTGTATAAGAATGCTTTTAATTTTTGCACATTGATTTTGTATCCTGAGACTTTACTGAAGTTGCTTATCAGCTTACAGAGATTTTGGGCTGAGACAATGGGGTTTTCTAGACATGCAATCATGTCATCTGCAAACAGGGACAATTTGACTTCCTCTTTTCCTAATTGAATGCCCTTTATTCCCTTCTCCTGCCTGATTGCCCTGGCCAGAACTTCCAACACTATGTTAAATAGGAGTAGTGAGAGAGGGCATCCCTGTCTTGTGCGGGTTTTCAAAGGGAATGCTTCCAGTTTTTGCCCATTCAGTATGATATTGGCTGTGGGTTTGTCATAAATAGCTCTTATTTATGACGTCAATACCTAATTTATTGAGAGTTTTTAGCATGAAGTGCTGTTGAATTTTGTCAAAGGCTTTTCCTGCATCTATTGAGATAATCATGTGGTTTTTGTCTTTGGTTCTGTTTATATGCTGGGTTACGTTTATTGATTTGCGTATGTTGAACCAGCCTTGCATCCCAGGGATGAAGCCCACTTGATCATGGTGGATAAGCTTTTTGATGTGCTGCTGGATTCGGTTTGCTAGTATTTTATTGAGGATTTTTGCATTGATGTCCATCAGGGATATTGGTCTAAAATTCTCTTTTTTTGTTGTGTCTCTGCTAGGCTTTGGTATCAGGATGATGCCGGCCTCATAAAATGAGTTACGGAGGATTCCCTCTTTTTCTATTGATTGGAATAGTTTCAGAAGGAATGGTACCATCTCCTCCTTGTACCTCTGGTAGAATTTGGCTGTAAATCCATCTGGTCCTGGACTTTTTTTGGTTGGTAAGCTATTAATTATAGCCTCAATTTCAGAGCCTGTTATTCAGAGATTCAATTTCTTCCTGGTTTAGTCTCGGGATGTTGTATGTGTCCAGGAATTTATCCATTTCTTCTAGATTTTGTAGTTCATTTGCGCAGAGGTGTTTATAGTATTCTCTGATGGTAGTTTGTATTTCTGTGGGCTTGGTGGTGATATCCCCTTTATCATTTTTATTACATCTATTTGATTCTTCTCTCTTTTCTTCTTTATTACTCTTGCTAGGGGTCTATCAATTTTGTTGATCTTTTCAAAAAACCAGCTCCTGGATTCATTGATTTTTTGAAGGGATTTTTGTGTCTCTATCTCCTTCAGTTCTGCTCTGATCTTAGTTGTTTCTTGCCTTCTGCTAGCTTTTGAATGTGTTTGCTCTTGCTTCTCTAGTTATTTTAATTGTGATGTTAGGGTGTCAGTTTTAGATCTTTCCTGCTTTCTCTTGTGGGCATTTAGTGCTATAAATTTCCCTCTACACACTGCTTTAAAAATAGTCTCTTTTTATGATACAATCCTTTATAAAGTTTGTCTTCCTCTGTTTCCCTAAGTTTATTTTAATATTTCAAGCACTACTTCAATTTTTGCACTTTCCATTAACCTTTTGCTCTACCTCTTAACGTTCATGTATTTTTTTTTATTATTATACTTTAAGTTCTGGGATACCTGTGCAGGTCGTGCAGTTTTGTTACATAGGTATACACGTGCCATGGTGGTTTGCTGCACCCATCAACCCATCATCTACATTAGGTATGTCTCATAATGTTATCCCTCCCCTAGCCCCTCAGCCCCTGACAGGCCCAGTGTGTGATATTACCCTCCCTGTGTCCCTGTGTTCTCTTTATTCAACTCCCACTTAACCTTTCATGTATTTTTCACGTCTGTTCTTTCCCTGAATGTTGACATCCTATCATTATTCAAGTTTTTTCTTTTATTCTATTTAGTCCTTCTTATGTAATTAAATATGCTAAAAGTGATAACATCTTCCTATTAATTTAAGCATAAACTGTATATTAGGTATCATGATAGTTACAGGGATACAATAAATCCTAAAGAATGATGTAGTTCCCTGGGAAGAATATATTCAGTAGAGAAAAGACTAGCTTCACAAACATGCACAGGGATCCATGCTCAGAAGGGATCTGCCTGTGGTTTAATTCTCTGATGTTGTCAGCTTAAATTTCTTAATAATTTTTGAATAAGACTCCTCCACCATTTACATTTTGCACTGAACCATGCCAATGATATAGCTGGTCCTCATTGGAAAAGCAGACTTTTAAACGGGCAAGAAATACAACGTGAGGCACTGTAACAGAGGAACTACATGAATCAGTAGATGACAGTAGGGGGACTACCAATAAACACCTAACCTAAAAATGATGATGGAGAGGAAGGTCAGGAAATGTTTTCTTACAGGAGGTGTTATCTAAGCTAAGCTATGAGGGGTGCGTCAGAGTTATCAAGACAAGGTAGTGAGGGAGGATGAGAAGGTGAGAGATAGAACTGCATGAGTAAAAATACAGAAGACAAAAGGGCACAGAGCATAACTTCTTTTTTAGATTTTCATTATATCATGCAAATAAATATATTTAGGATGATTTTCCCTATTTTTGACAATTACACACTAATGTCCAAAGCTAGGATAAAGAAACACTACTTATTCAAGCATTCTAATGACGTGGTCAACAATTAGCATGAAGTTGCTGTTATATTTACAGACTTGACAAAAATAGCCCATCCACAATCAACTCCCACATCACCACATCCAGTTTAAATAATGCAGGACCGAGGAGAGAGAATTTTCAGCTTTGTAGAGACTGCACTGCTTCTGATAACAGGTCATTCCCATTGGTGATGGAGAAGGATACTGCCACTTCAGAATATTACTCTTAGAGATTGGGGTGTTTTCAATAATACAATACCATGTGTTTTGTTTTATTTTGTTTTGTCAAGAAGGACAAATGTTAAGTCACAGACATGATAAACTGCCACTGCTCCTGTATCTGATCCTATTCGGCTCAAACCAATCTATACATAAGAAAAGAGAATCTTAAAGAGATTCCACTGTGAAAAGAAGAAGCAGGAATAAATAAAAGAGCTGAGAGTCCACTATTTGGCATGGTAAGCAGTGTTTGTATCTTGTAGGTCAAGGGGCAAGTAGCTGATCCTAAGTCATCTTTCTAGTATATCTCCTCAAACTTCACCCTCCACCAAGAAGAATGTTCAAATGGAGAACAGACTCTTAACAGTAAGAGACTACACTTTATACAGCTGGTACAGGAGCTGACAGATGAAGGAAGATGTGAAGAACCAGAGCTGGACTTGAATGGGGCTAGGTATTCATGACAGAGAATGTTTCAGTGTAAAGGTACAAAATAATTCACATACATACTGTATTACAGATCAGTGTTTGTACTCCTGTCACTCCACTGTTATGCAAAGAATCACTGACACCAAAGAGAAGACTCAGATGGAAGCTAAATTAAGAAACACTTTCTTCCATTCAACTTCAATGCACTGGAATATTTTTGAAGAGACTTGGAGGAAGAGCTGTCCCAGAACCAGACAACACATTTCCCCCTTTCACATGTATAAGCTAGGTGCATGCACATACACTGAGCCCTGGCCACTTCAAGCAGTATACACTCTCACACTTGTTCTAGATTGACAGAGGAAAGGAAATAAAAGAAGCAAAATCTAGTTCCAATGTAATACTTTTTATTGACCAAATGTAACCTCGTGTTTTGGTAATTTGCCCAAGATATATTTAAAGAATAAAAAAGAAACTTTATAAAGGCACATTTGAACAGATATTTGTATTCCTTATTACAGGAAAATTTTTTGAAGGCAGACACCATAATGAAAAAAACTGGGTTTTATTTGTATTAATTAAAGTTTAAAACTATTCTATGTGGAAACATACATGCACAATCAATTTGAAGATAAATTATAGCCATGTGTGGTGGCTCACATTTGTAATCCCTGCACTTTAGGAGGGCAAGGTGGGCAGATCACCTGAGGTCACGAGTTAGAAACCAGCCTAGCCACCATGGTGAAACTCCATCTCTATTAAAAGTACAAAAATTAGCTAGACAGGGTGGTGCACACCTGTAATCCCAGCTACTCAGTAGGCTGAGGTGGGAGAATCACTTGAACCCAGGAGGTGGAGGTTGCAGTGAGTTGAGATCACGCCACTGCACTCCAACCTGGACATCAGAGTGAGACTCCATCTCAAGAAAAAAAAAAAGGTAAATAATCTTGATAAACTAGAATAAACATTTACAACATATAGAGTAACAGACATACAGTCTTAAGATAACATTATTTATGATAAAGAAAACAGCAATGCAGTCATAATTTGTTTATTTTTTTTTTAAATAATGGTGGTGGGTCAACTGAATGGGAGGAAAAGTATCTTGATCCCAAGCTAACACTGTCAAAAAAATTAATAAAGTATGAATTGTAGATTTAAATGTACAAATAAAACAAAACAGGGCCAGGCATAGTGGCTCATGCCTGTAATCTCAGTACTTTGGGAGGCCAAGACGGGTGGATCACTGGGGGTCGGGAGTTCGAGACCAGCCTGACCAATATGGAGAAACCCCATCTCTACTAAAAATGCAAATTAGCCGAGTGTGGTGGCACATGTCAGTAATCCCAGCTGCTTGGGAGGCTGAGGCAGGAGAATTGCTTGAACCCAGGAGTTGGAGGTTTTGGTGAGCTGAGATAGTACCACTGCACTCCAGCCTGGGAAACAGAGTGAGACTCTGTTTCAAAAACAAAACAAAACAAACAGATTTAATTTAAATATTTTAAATTACAAGAAAAAAGAATATCTTAGTTACATGGATTAGAAAAAGATATTTTGAACAGAATAGCATAACCTTAGTATTTTTAAAAATGGCAAATTGACTTACATTAAAGTTAAGAATGTCTATCAAAAATGCTATTGAAATAAAGAAAGTACAAGCCACAGAGTGAGAGGTAATACTTGAAATATATATATCCAGGAAAAAACTATACCTAGAATATATAAAGGACTTCTACTAATCAACTAAAGACAGATCATCTGATAGAAAGATGGGCAAAAGACTTGAACAGGCACCTCACAACATATAATGGTCAAATGATGAATAAACATTAAAAAGCCATTTGCCACCTTTAGTCCTGAGGGAAATAAAAATTAAAATCATATTTCAATACCAGAATGGCTGAAATGAATAGTGCCTACCATGTATTCTTAAAAATATGGAGCAACTAGAACTCACCTTCATGTTTGGGAAGAATGTAAACTGGTACAACCACTTTGGAAACTGTTGGGTAACACTAGATGATAGTGAACATAGGCGTAGCCTACAATACAGCAACTAACATATAGATTATACCTTTATTTACAGCTACCAAAAGGGATGTAGGGAATGTTCATAGCAGCATCCTTTGCAATAGTGAGAAACAATGCAGGTATTCAACAAAAGTAGGATTAAATTAGTTGCTGCGTAGGCATGCGAGGTAACAGTATGTAGCAGTGAGAATTAGTGAACAACCCTCAGCAACCTGAATCTATCTTGGAAGCATAATATTTTGCAAACCAAACTATTTTACTAAAAGAACATTTTTATTTTTATGTTTTTATTTTTTAACATTATTATTATTATTATTATTTGAGACAGAGTTTCACTCTTGTTGCCCAGGCTGGAGTGCAATGGCACGATCTCAGCTCACTGCAACCTCCGCCTCCTAGGTTCAAGTGATTCTCTCGTCTCAGTCTGCCAAGCAGCTGGGATTACAGGTACCCACCACTATGCCCGGCTAATTTTGTATTTTTAGTAGAGACAGGGTTTTGCCATGTTGGTCAGGTTGATCTTGAACTCCTGACCTCAGGTGATCCACCCACCTCGGCCTCCCAAGGTGCTGGGATTACAGGTGTGAGCCAATGTGTCTGGCCAGACATTTTTATTTTTACTTTTGAAAGTGAAAAAGAGAAAACAATTCAAATGTTCAATCAAAGAGCAAATATATTGGGATTTACAAAACAATTGAATACTATGTCATACATTATTAAAATGATAGCATAGATAAAGCAGGGTTTAGCCTGCTGGCCAAATCCAATCTTCTGCCAGTTTCTGTAAATTCAGTTTTATTGGAATGCAGACATGCTCCTTCACTTGCATATTGTCTACAGCTGCTTTTGCTGTATAAGAGTTATAAAACAGTCTAAATGCCCCACAAAGCCTAAAATATTTACTATTAGGCCCTTTACAGCAAAAGTGTGCCCATCCCTGGCATAGAGGAATAATTAATAATATGAAAAATTTTAACTATCAATTGGATATAGTTATAAAAATACATCAGAGTTTTTGCTTTATATACCAAATAAATAAGAATAGTAAAACATTCAAAGTTTTGTTCTGTTAAGAGTAGAAACAGAATGATTGGCAGTGTGTGAATTGTTGCTACGGAAACACACTGTAAACTTTGAAGATGCTATATATTTTACTGGATTAAATAATAAAGTCCCAGCAGTATGCCATTTTTAAAAATAGCACATACAGGATTTGAAGGAATCCACTAGTAGAATCAAGGGGTCATATATGTTTGACATTAAGAAAGTTTGACATTAAGCCAGCGTTAAAGTGTTAAAAATTATAAGGTAAATTTGATATTTGTTTGACATGTAAGCCAATTTTAGATTAATAGACTCTCAGCACAGGCAGAAAATTTAAAAGCCATCCCCGTCAAGCACCTAGCGTATGCTTTTCTACTTACCATGATACCTGTAACAAATATCTGTTGGATGTGGTTTGGATGCCTCAAAGTCTAGAAATTCATTCCTCCTGAGGCAAATCTGTTTTTGAACAACTCTAATTTCTGAGAAGTTTTTTCTACTAATGAGAGAAAACTGTAGCTTGGTTCTTCTTTTTGGTGAAGGCAAAACCACCAAATTCTTCTGAATTATTCATTTCCGTAATGCCTTGATGTGCTTTACTACTCATTGTAACAGGGAAATGCAGGAGGGCCATTTGGCCTTGAGCTCACTAGCCTTAAATGTAAACTTTGACATTATTTTAAATAATGTCACTGTAATTTTTTTTTGTAAGAGTAAAGTGTTAATTTCTTAATACAGCACAAATAACCCATTTTTTATTACTATCATTTGCCATTAATTTTTAAACATACTGGGACCCAAAAAATTAAGAGGTTCAGGCCTTTCTAGTCTTTGGAGACCACTGCATATATAGACAGCATCATTGGAAGAGCATGGTAGTATCTATAGTGTACAAAAATATAATTTAGATACCTGAAAAAAAAACTTTCTTTTTTTTTAATATTGGAAGATAATTTAATCATTCAACATATTTGTACTGATTTCCTGTTGTGATTCCAGAAGTTGAGAATATAGCTATAAATAAGACAGGTAAAAATCCTTGTCCTTTTAGAGTTTACATTTTAGTGCTGAGAAACAGAATATAAACATATAAAAATAAGTAAAATAAATAATATAATTTAAAATATCAATAAAATTTACAAAGAAAATAAAAATGTGTAATGGAATAATTATCAGTTTAGATATTCAAGAAAGATCTTTCTGAAGAAGGAAGATGTAAATGAGTCTGAATAAGAGAAGGTATTATCCTTGCAGTCCCTCAAGTTAGATATTTCTTCAAAAATACAAAGCTTGTCAGCAAGGGCAAAGGCCCAGAGGCACAAATGAGTTTTGCTTATTCAAGGGAGAACCAGAAAGAAGCCAGTATACCTGGTGAATGTTAATCAAGGAAGAAAATATTAGGATATGAAGATAGAGAAATAAGTCAATACCATTCTGAATGCAAGAAGACATTGGGAAGGAGAGGGAGAAGTATGCCTCACTCAAATTCTTTGGATACTCTCTGAAACCCCTAATATATTTCTGTGCTTTTAGAGGACTTCATTTGCTCCAGGGATAAGACAGACTTCATACCACCTCCACATGAATGTTTTTTTGGATAAAAAAGAATTGGATTATAAGAGACTGTGAAAGGAAAATAAAATCTCAGGAACCCAAACTCACTATGCCAAGGGGAAAAGTCAGGCTTATGGGAACTGAGTCATGAAAATACTGCCTTCCTTTTATTTGCAAGCAGCTGCAATTTCACATGCTTGTTTGTCTTATGTAAAATGTAGATTTACTGAGTCCTAGATGAATACATAATTGACTTCTCCTCCACTCTTTTCTTTTCACAAGTAAAATGTACATTCATGCAGCACTCATCGGAGCCACATGAGAATGTAAGCACTTGCCTCATTGCTTTACTCTCCCTCCTTTTATTTTTCTGTCCCCTCCATCTTGCTCTCTCCCCTTTAAATATTGAAGTTCCCAAAACCCTCTCTTTGGAAAACACACAGGACGCAGGTCCTACTGTGACTTGTGTTTCTTTTCTCTGGGCACAGCCTCAACTTTGGCAAAAATCATCCTCTAAATCGATGGAGATCTGCCTCCATCACTTTTTGGTTTACAGAACCTTTGAGCAAAAGCAGAAAGACTAGTTAGGAGATTGTTATGCTAGTCCCAGCAAAGTTGATGGTTTGACATGGATTAAAGTAGAAGCTATGCAGTGCCACGGACACACAGATTTATTGCATGCCAAGACCCAATTATTGATTAATTATTAAAGACATTTTTATTCCTTGAGAAAATAAAATGTTTTAACAACACAGGAACAAACTGGGGAATTTAGAGTGTACTAAGAAGCGTCGGATGGCCGAGGGCACATTTTCAGTCCCCTTAGCAAACTTGTACCCTAGTAGTATCCATTATTACTGGGCCATTGTTTAAAGGGTCCTATGATATTCATATTATCATCTTGGTGGGGGACTGCCTTCTGTTATCATATCCTAGCTATTCAGATTACAGAAACTGACTCAGTTAATTTTCATATATGCTTTTAAATCAGCAGCAACTATATGCCACTTATTCAATGGTGCGTTTTTCCAGGTCTGTGGAAGTGATTCTCTGAATATATCCAAACTTCTGGAGCTAGTCACCCTTCATGATCTTTAAAAAGTTACAAAACATAGTCAGTTTTGAGGTTGGAACCATGTCAGAGTCTAACAAATGCTTAGTTCAATCAGAAGATGGTCTCTAAAACTTTTAAGACCTTCCCATATGAACTAGTGGTTATTACACAAGACCTTCCTCCAGTACCCATTTGATGAGTTAGTGCTAAATAGTTAGATTCTAAATCAGGTCTCTAATATGAGAAGGTATTCTGGGTGTTTTGCAGTCCCTCTGAATCATTTATCCAGTTAATGCTCAAATTATCCATTAACTGCTTTTATCTGAACAGGTTAATTCAGCTTTAACTTCTGCTTTAAAACTTAAAAATTGAAACATTCATTCAAAGATGTCAGTTCAGCCACAGTTTTTCCTTAATAATTAAACTTACCAACTGTTCAAAAAACTTGGTAAAAAACATCTCCCTTTACAAATAAAAAGACAATATAGAGAAAAGCATGAAAGGAATATGAGATGCAACGTTGTTCCCTGTCCAGTCTTTAAACACATTGAAATATGATATAATTCCTTAACTTACATCTATAATAGTTACATCTTATTTGCACATATTGATAAATCCAGTGCCTAGCACAGAATAAACACTCAGTAAAACATTATTTAATGAATGAGTAAATGAATAAATAAATGACTGGAAAATAAATTCCAAAATATCCACATATAACTATTGTGATGGTTATTTTGATGTGTTAATTTGAAGACTAAGGGATGCCCAGACAGCTCATTAAACATTATTTCTGGGTATGTCTGTGGAGGAGTTTCTGGAAAAGATTGGCAAATTAGCAGACTAAGCAAAGAAGATCTGTTCTCATCAATGTAGGAGGGCATCACCCAATCCATTGAGGGCCTGCCAAGAACAAAATGCAGAGGAAGGACACATTCTCCCTCTTCTTGAGATTGGGACATCAATTTTCTCCTGGCATTGGACATCTGCTCCTGTTTTAAGGCCTGAAGCTTCAGACTAAATTACACCACTAGCTTTCTTGGATCTCCAGCTTGCAGATGACAGATGTGGGATTTGGATTCCATAATCATGTGAAACAATTCCCATAACAGATTTCCTCTCATGTATCTATATCTATATCTATATCTATATCTATATCTATACATCCTATTGGTTTGTTTGTCTGGAGAATCCTAATATAATAACCTACCTTATAGGAATACAAATTTTAAAGTAAAACATTTAATCATATCTTTGATTAGTAAACTTCTGTAAATCCCAGTCTCCTCATCTGTAAAGTGAGGGTCAAAATAGTACATGCTTTGCAATACTCTTGTGATCGTAAGCACACCAAAAATATATTCTTTAATCTTTTATTTCATATATCTATATATCCTTTTCTTATTAAGTTTCTAAGCATTATAGGCCCCATGCTATTAATAGTTATTTTTAAACATTTCACCACTTAACCCTTCAGAATCAACACAGCCTTAAGAGTGTTGTAGCCTTCAGAATCTGCCTAAATGAGGAAACAGATTTGTCCAAACTCTATGACTGGTATGAAGGCTAAGTGGCATTCAAACCCAATAATTCACATTCAATGCCTAGGATTCTCTCTCCATTATACCACAATACCATCCTACACAGTTAATCATCTTAGCTTTTTTTATGACTATAAAATGCATATCAAGTAGTAATTTGGAAAGAGAATGATAGATTCAGAATGCACTCATTTATTCAACATATATTATTTCTACTATGTGAAATGCACTATTCTAGTTGCTGAGACTAAAGCAGCAAACCAAACAATATCCTTGATCTCTTGGATATCTCCTTGGAGTAAGGGAAGCAGCTATTTATATCCATAAGCCAGACTTGTGAATATATATGCAAACTAAGAAGACAGAGGAGGTTCTACTTAAATAGGATTTATAGTAAAGACCTATCTGAGAATATGATAATTCAGCACAGAGCTGAAGAATATTAAGAAGCCAGGTATGCAAATACCCAGGCCGTGGGAATGACTAGTGTTAGCACTAGAGCTGAGAGAGAGATACTCTTGATGGACGCACTTGAGAGGCAACAGGAGGTCAGTGTGCTGGAACTTGCTAAGTCAGTAGGAGAGTGAAAGAACTGAAGCCGGGTTCAAATCATGTAGGATCTTGCACACCCCTAGAAGGAAACTGGATTGTATTGATTCTAAGGGGAAATCCCTGGTGGGTTAAAAACAGGCATAGTATGCATGCTATGAATTTATATTTTAAAAATACTTCTGCTCTGATTGAAATAAAGTAACCCCCTTTTTTCCCTTCTGATTCTCAAGTACAATAAAAAGTGCAGAACATTTCTATAATGAGCACTATTTATTAAGCACTTACCGTGCTCTTGGCTCTGGCGTAAGTATTTTACACTGATTATCTAATTTAATCCTTATAAAAATATTGTGATGTAGGGAGTATATTTACCCTCTGAGGATGAAGAAAGACAATTTCCTATAAGTTTACATGAGTAATAAAGGGGAGATTTGAAACTTGGATGAAGCCTTAAATTTAAAGTCAAACTTTGACAACTATACCCAAATCATTTATACTGATAATTAGCACATATGATCTCACATGTATCATGATAATAATATAATTTTGGTATTTAGCCAGGTGAAATAATGTATAAGTTGCCTTCGTTTCTGCTGAGCTGTGAAATCTTAAAGAACTTAATAAGGCACTGAAATGATGCAGCAGCTTCAAAGATAAAGATTTGGTATTTCTAAGTGCAATTTTCCCCAGAATTTATCTCTAGCTTATTCTCTTCTGGCCCACACAATTTGTCTTCTGAGATAGTATCAAATCACCAACAAGCAGCAATTATGCTCTCACTTGGTTGCTCATAGGTAAATGAACGCTGGATGTATGTTTACCTGGTGGGGTGAGGACAATGAATCAAGAAAACTGACCCAATCTCACCCTCACACTATCAGAGCATAACCAACCAAGCATAACAGGGAGGCTCTACTTGTGACCTCCTTTAGAAAAACCAGTCACAGTTCAAAATCTCTCAGAATAGATCATATATAAAAGACAACATAAGCACAGATACAAATAGCTACAAATAAGTTCTGTTTGAACCTAGTACAAAATGTAGAAGGTCATTGCTGAGAATTATCGGAGAACATGGAAATAATTTTAACCTCTTGAAAGAGTGCTAACCATATAAATGTGATATAAGTGGTTAGTTTTAAAGAAAATATTGGCTCTCTTTCCTGATGTTAGTACCAAAAAAGAATTAACCTGTAGTATATGATGGTTCGAAGTCCATCAGCCATGGGTTACTTATCTGCATGAATGTTCAACTTCATGAATTAAATATATTCTTAGATGAGATTTGTACAACTATTCAATGAGTTTAATGAGCACACAGACCCTGAAGACATTAGATAACAACTAGCAACATTAATTGGAACTTAAGTGAACTGTCTTTTGCCAAGAGCACAGTATTCTTAAATGGTCACGAGCCTGGCTGCCTCTCAAGCAACTTCTCTTCCATTTTTCAAGCCAGTAGTACACATACATCCCTACGTTCTTTATATTGCACTTTCATTTTCTGAAAGATCCTCGTAGGGACAATTAATAAAGAAGGTTAATAAATAATACTAGTATTGTGAAAGTGAATATTACAAATATAAAGACTGCATTGCCTTGCAAATCTTGACAGGCAGGGAAAATGCCAGAGATTGATTAAAAACAAACAAACAAAGTAATAGAGAAGTTCTTTCAAACTTTCAAATTTCAAATAAATTTTCAAATTTAAGTCTCAGGTCATCTACATATTCATATATGCACATAGGTATTCTGTCTAATGCAATGAAGACCATTAATTATATGTTGATAGTCACCTTTCTGTGGATTTAAAACAATTTTATACAAATGAGCATCCGCTGTACCATCTCAGGCATCAATTCCGCCATTTGTCAAATTGTGTTCACAAAATCCATGTAAACTTTTTCACTAGCCCAATCAAATTTCCTCCTGAAGATCCATCTAATGTAGTGCATATTGAACACGAAATGTGTTAATGCATTCATAGCAAGTTGGAATTATTTTTGGAACACTCATGACCCATTTTCTCCTGACTAATGTATTGATTTTCTGGGACTGCCATAACAAATTATCACAAATTGGGTGGCTTAAAAGTACAGAAATTTATTCTCTCACAGTTCTGGAGGCTAGCAATCAGAAACCAATGTGTCAGCAGGGTTGGTTCCTTCTGAAGTTTCTGAGAGACGTTCCTTTTATACTTCTCTCCTAGTTTTCTGGAGACTGCCAACATGCTTGGTGTTCTATGGCTTATGGCTGCATATCTAATCTTTGTCTCCCCTTTTATATAGTTTCTCCCTCTATTTCTCCTCTTCACTCTGTATTCACTTTTAATAGGGACATTTGTCATTAGATTTAGGGCCAACCTAGTTAATTCAGGATGACCTCATCTTGAAATCCTTAACTAATTATACCTGCAAAGAACCTTTGTCCAAATACAGTCACATTCGCATTCACAGATACAAGAGGTTAGAACTCAGACATAAGTTTTGAGAGACCACAGTTAAATGCACTGTAATTAACAGAGTAACATCATTATAACTGATATACCAGCTCTAGGTAATTTCCTTTTAATAGTCTGTTCAAAGATTAGGAGGAAGACAAAAAAAACCTCTTGCATTGAATGTTATGTGATACACAATGGTTTTATGACTACTTATGACAGTTATGTTGGGATAAAAGCACTTTTCCAGCAGTGGCAAATTTCTTTTGACATGTTCTATAAGAAATAGCTGTATGTTTTATTTTGTTTATATATATATATATATATATATATATATATATATATAGAGAGAGAGAGAGAGAGAGAGAGAGAGAGAGAGATGTGTCTAAATCTGCTAGTGTAATTTTTGTTGTTGTGCAAAAACATCTGTCAAGGTATCTGTAATCACCCAGAATATGCTTTTTGAAAGAAAAGAAGAGTATGAACAAGGAATAACAACATAACCATGCCCAAGGATAACAATACATTGCTAAACTGGAAATATGAATAGAAATGAAAATAATCAATGGTTTCCAGTAATCAGAGAATTCATTAGAGAAAGACAAACAGTAAGCCAAAAACATCTTTGTATTGGATACTTTTTGCAGTGGATATTTATTTTGTACCACTTTAAATCCTAGTGGCCTCACCTCTTACTCTATCCATTGCTCTGGCAACTAGCTTACATATGCTTAGACAATTTTGGAGCCAGTGCATGCCCACTTCCTGCCTAGGGGTCCCTTTGATGTTCTGACTGATGGGTACCTCTGGGAATGATGTCAGCAATCACTTATGAACAAGCTGGAATTGCTAGACAGTTAATTCTCCATGGGGCAATGCTTGACCAGTGGGGAACAGGAATCAAGTAATAAAACTTTCTCCCCTTTTTTCATTGAGCAGATATTTCTGAGACACATTTTAAAAGCCCTCTAGAAATCTTCCAAGTCAAGCAACAGATTGACTATAGCTGTGGCCAACTTGAAAACATAGCTTTGTATTGGCTGTTTCACTTCCCTAATCTCAGTCTTTTTTCCTGGCATCAAATTCTCAAATTTCTTAACAATAACTTTGGCTCAGGTTTTGCATTCAGGGAAACCCACACTAAGACACTTACATTTATCTTTTTATGTAGCTTATGAAATGAGTTACATTCCTTTAAAATCACTACCTGGTTATATATTAAAACAAACCTAGATTTTCAAAATAATCAGCTTTTTTAGAAACCCATGTGCATAGATTTAAATAATAAAGTTTTATTCTAGCTCAATTTTGCCCCAGAATATTTCATAAAAAGTGGCTATACTGTGCTATGTGAACAGAAGTTGTTCTAAGAAATTCAAGTTAAAATAATTAAAATATCCTTTTAATTAAATGCTTACTCTCTTCTTTATCCAATTTTATATTGTTTGATTAGTTACATTAATTTTTGTGTTATACATTTACTCTTGGATGACAGGAAAAGGAAATAAAATATGATAACAACTGTTATATTTTATAGTGTGAGAAAGTCTATTTATATCATAGTGATTCAATAAATATTTTGTAGTAGGTATTGTGCTAGGTATTGAGAATGCAATGGTAAGAATGATACAGTTCCTGCTCTTAAGAAACAGTGTTGTACTGCAATCAATCAAGTAAACAAGACTCTATGAGTGCATGTGACTGTCAGCTAAACAGGATTTAGTGGTACGATGACAATTTGATACAAGCCATAGCCTTTAAACTGAGAGGTGAAAGTTCTGATGAACTTAGTATTTTAAAAAATCATTAACAGGTTAAAGTAAATAATTTTCTTCTTAAAAACTTGCGGCCGGGCGTGGTGGCTCATGCCTGTAGTCCCAGCCCTTTGGGAGGCCGAGGTGGGTGGATCACCTGAGGTCAGGAGTTCAAGACCACCCTGGCCAACATGGTGAAACCCATCTCTACTAAAAATACAAAAATTAGGTGGGCGTGGTGGTGGACATCTGTAATCCCAGCTACTCAAGAGGCTGAGGCAGGAGAATGGCATGACCCCGGGAGGTAGAGGTTGTAGTGAATCGAGATCATGTCACTGCACTCCAGCCTGGGCAACACAGTAAGACGCCGTTCAAAAAAAAAAAAAAACACTTTCAACATACTCAAAGATAAGGTACTTAACCTGAGCTTTTAATTGTATTGAATTAAAAGGCTCAGGCATGGATTTTAAGAAAGATCACGGTCAGATTTCTTGTGTGAATCGGAGCCCAGTAGGAGAGATAAGACTGCATATTTAATTCTTTTTGGGTTGATTTTTTTTCTAATTCTTTAATTCTTTCTTCTTGCTTAATTACTTTTTTTGGCAACTTCTAACATTTAATTTCAAAAAGGATTATGCTTAGTAAAGTCTATCAGCACAGAATATGATCTGAAGTTTAAAAACACCCATTAACTTCCCTACATTTCATTGCTTATGAAGACTTTTCCCCATTTTTTTCATTTTCTGTTTTATAATAACCTTATTACTTTTACCATGTAGTCATTTTGCTGCATAAAATTTAACTAATTCCCATCATAATTGAGTATATTTTTTCCCTTATGAGCTTGATATATATTTAATCTTTTATTTAAAATAATTATTAGGACGGTCTTGTTTTTCTAAGATTTTCACATTTTCTAATTTGAAAATTGATATCTCCTTGATATTTCTTCTGTAGTACTATAATTTTAAAGAAACTTGTATCTTTTAACAGGTCTATGCATATCCACAGGATAAGAATAGAAGCTTGAATACTTCTGGTCTTTCTCTTATGGACGAGGGAAAAGGAAAAGCTAATTTAATTGTTAACATCCTATGATTAAGCCTCAGTGGCAGAAAACTACTTCCTCTTTGACCTACCAATGCTCACATTTTCCTCTGGTCTTTGTCTGTGTCTCTCTCTCCTTTTCCTTTCTCCCTTTTTCCTTTCCTCACTCCCTCCTAGCTTCTTTGACCAGAAGCAAGAAATCAAGTCAGCCTTTGCTACAAGCTGTCTCCCTGTTAATGTCAGAAGAAGTAAAATTTAGAAGTTTGACTCCAGGCCTAAGCCATGTTCTACAAGTCAATTTTTCTCCAGAAAAATCTGCATTGGGATATATTAAGCAACTTTTTATCCTATGTAGCTTCAGTTTTTTAAATATATTCTTTATTTGACAGAAATCTAAAGAGGATAAGACATAGGCCCTCAATATCTAATACAGTATGATTAAAAAAGTAGTTTCATTAATTTGAGAAAAGTAACCTGCAGTGAATAAAAAACTTTTTTTTGAATGTTTCTTCCATGCCTATACCTGTGCTATGCATAGTGGAATTAGCAAAACTTATGACATAATCCAAAACCTGAGGTTTATAATCCCATTTGTAAAGTCAAGGCATACACCATGGAATGACAAAAGAATATGAAGGTTGATGCTGAACTGGAATTAGGGGAAGTTTCTCACTATAGTGAAGTTTCTGGTGGGCCTTGGAAAAAAAATCTTGATGTGTAACAGGATAATTAGGTTGGAGAACTGGCACGACTTTTGTTTAAAATGCAAATGAATTTTCTATTTCAAAAGAAAGTTTGATTGACTTTGAAATATTAAGTATGTAAGATATCACAGAAAGAAATATATGAAATATTATTGGCCTTTTCCATTGGCTAACACTTCATTGACTCCTTGGGGAAAATATTTTAAGTTAGTGTTAAGAAGTCAACTCCACTATTTTTGCATGCATCAGACATTTCCAATCAAATGACATTAATCATGAACTTGTTAAAATTATTCTAGAAATGTAATATAGTACAGAATATTCTTTAAGAATGTTAATTGTGCAATATCTTAAAGAAAATTAAGGATAGAAAAGTCTCACCATTTAATGTTTTCTCTAGTGAAAAGCAAATATGAAATTATAACCTAATTTTCTGGGTCACTGTATAATCTGTCTGTCTCTAAAGATCAGTTATTTATATTGAGGAAATAAATATTTTTCATCTCAAAAATAATAATCAACTTGGATTAAGTGGTAGAAAAAGTTCTATTAATATTTCCCCTGTGTTATAAGACATTGTGTGATAACTAAAAGTAGGTTGTATGAACCCCACCTGAATTAATACAAGATTAGGCCAAATAATTGCTTTCCTGTTTGTCAGTTTTCTTTATTAGAAGAGTATTTGGGGTCACAAAGGAATTTAAAAAACGAAGAGTACAAGTTACTCTTCTTTTCAAGGATAAATTGGCTTTGCTGAATGTTTTCATACAAGAGCAAATGTTCTTCATTATTTCTCTTAATATATAAATTTTTTCTAGCATTTTGGAGGTCTTTGACTTTGGCAACACATTAAAATCACATGGAGAGATTGTAAATTGAATATCCAAGGTGCACCCTAGACCAATTAAATCAGGATCTCTGCACGTAGGACCAAGGCATCACTACTTTTTGAAGTTCCCCAGTGAGTCTAATACACATCCAAATTTGAAGACTACTCCTTTGTGAATACAAGGCCTCCCTCGCTGACCAGTATTTTAGGACAGGAGTTCTCAACAGTGTCTCTTAGTGTGTTTTTAATATTATAGATGCTTTTCGATCTTACCCTAAAATAGCACATAAACATTTTATACATATGTGGGATAACCGTTAAAAATAAGTATAAACCAATCACTCTTCTAGAGATACATATAAAAAAGGTCATCTCCTCTCAATGGAAACAAAGATTTTCTGTATTATTGAGAAGCAATTTACTTAGTTTAATTTCTTGTATGCGCTGAGGACACTGTTTTCTCTAAGCCACCTACATCAGAGATTGGTTTTCCTCCCCTAAATCTGTGAACCTTCAAAGGTGGAAATACACTAATGTGGTTACAAAAGTGGGCTTCGCTGTGAGATACACCTTGATTAGTATGACCTTCATATTCCCTTCAGCATGCCTAAACTTTAGACAAATTTCTTTCTATTGGCTCTGACCTTCTTTTTTCTTAGAGCATTTACTTTAGAAAACACAATTGTCCATTCTTTCTTTGCCCTTTTGTAATATATGTAAATCTTCTCCCAGACTCTTGACTGTCTTAGAACCACAGAAACGTCTTTTTTGAGGGCGTGGTACTCATTTTCCTGAAATAAAAAACATTGAACAAGACAGCACCCCTGTTTCCCAGTCTCTGTGGGAGGATAGGAGCCTAATTTCTTTGGGCACCAATTAGCAAATGGAGATCACAGAGAAAAACATTTGCAACTCAGGAATAACTAAATATGCTCAACACATCCCACTTTTCTACCTCTCCCTCCCTTCCCTAAACATCTCCAGTACTTTTCCACTATTTCATCCCAGCATTTAAAAAGCTGCTACTTTTTTTTCCCAGGGAAGTTTAGTCTCTCGCCCTTACTGCAATAGTCTTAAACAAAGTCTTTCTTGCCTGTTGAACTTTGTTCAGTGCAATTTTTACTTTGATAACCTGCATTTCATACCTACCCTGTCACTTACTAGTAGTGAGACCAATGAGCAAAGTGTTTCAACTCTCTAAACCTTCTCCAGTTTAAAAAAAAAAAAAAATATATATATATATATATACTCGTCACCTCATAGGACTTTTCTGAGAATAAATTGTATAAATTAATGTTCTTAGCAGTTTGGTTAAGGTCATGTAATCCTCACAATCCAAGGCAAGTAAAGGCAAGAAGATTCAAAATCTGGGTGTTATTTTCAGAAGAAGAAAAATGAAGCATTGGCAGACAAAAATAGCATATAATTAGCTGTTATTAATGTTGTTACTACTATATTATTATTATTACTGCCAATGGGGAGCAGTTATTTCCCCAAGCTGAATAATACCGCTCCTATCACAAGGTTTCGCTACTTTGTTTAAGTTAATCATTTAACCATATGTACAAGAGACATCATAAAGCCAACTATAAATGGCTTTCTAGCTATCTAAGGCTCTAATACATTGCAGCAAGTAGTTCAAAAATTCAAAGTGACTGAAGATCCAGTTGCATTTTTTGGTTCGATAATACATACTTGGAAATGTCCAAAGGAAACTATGTTGCACAATCATAATCTCTTTGTTCAAACATTGCTTTTGTTGTTCACTATCCATGTGTGCTTGGAAAGGTTACTTAAATACTCTTAGTTTCTTTTATTATTTTTTATTATTTTTATTATTTTTATTTTTATTTTTTTTGAGATGGAATCTCGCTCTGTTGCCCAGGCTGGAGTGCAGTGGCGCGATCTCGGCTCACTTCAAGCTCCGCCTCCCAGGTTCACACCATTCTCCTGCCTCAGCCTCCCAACTAGCTGGGACTATAGGCGCCCGCCACTACGCCCAGCTAATTTTTTGTATTTTTGATAGAGATGGGGTTTCACCGTGTTAGCCAGAATGGTCTCGATCTCCTGACCTCGTGATCCACCCGCCTTGGCCTCCCAAAGTGCTGGGATTCCAGGCATGAGCCACCATGCCCGGTCAGTACTCTTAGTTTCATAGGCTCCATCTGTAAAAAAAATAGTCGTAATAAATTATATGTATTAATTATATGTATACTACCTTAGTAGCTTTGGTTCTGTCTTTTTAGGAAACATTCACATTTTCCAAAAAGGTCACATGCAAAGCCACATTCAAAAGCAAATTGTTTTAATATTTTTAGTTTAAACAATTCATAAAATCAGTCATAGGTAAATGTCTTTTGATTAACTATTTTTTATTCTTATCTATCTTATTTTATGAAAGTCACATTATCTTTTTCTATAAATTTGAGGAGCATTAGTTGTCTATACCTTAGAAAACTTGGCAGGCTGTAGTTTCTTATTATTATTCTGCTGTGTTTTATCTCCTTGATCAACATTTCCTATTGCTTTCATCAGAATCACTGAAGTATTTGATGGTGATTTTTTCAGTTTAATAGTTTGTGTGTCTAGTCAGAAGATGAAATAAGATAATCATCAAGTTGTTAAAAAAAGTTATTTGTTCAAACTAAATATAGAGTAATTCAAATATTAAAAGTTTTTGTTAGAGATTTTTTGTCAGTGTATGATAGAACCTTCACTTTATGAATTAACCACTTATATTTTTAATTCAATAATTATTTCCTGAGTACATATGATGTGCTTGAAACTAGGCAAAGCATAGTTCTTATAAACCCCACGGTGGTTGTTAACTAATGGGGAGGCAGAGAGTAGAGGGAAATAAAGCACAGGTAATTATTTAATTGCAATTGAAATAAATAATATAGGGATCTACCTTAGAATTCAATGAGATTATTTTTAAAAATCCCTAAACAATTAAGCATAGCACAAAGACTTCTTTGAGGAAATTATACTTAAATTTCAGAGCTAGGTAATTACAATCACACATGCACACACACAGATGCACACAAACACACACACTGGTATATTTCTTTGATTTTTAAGTTTAAATGAGTATTGAGTTGCCATGTTCTTTCAAGTGAGAGACGCTCTAAGAGGTATTTTAAAAATATTCCTGTACTCAAGGAATTTATTATCTAATCAAAAAATAAGGAAAGCCTATTTGAGACATACATCATTGACATACATAATTTCAAAACAGTGTGTTACTAGGTGCCAAAATATTTAATAGTATGGGCAAGAAGTGTAGTTCATTCCAGAAAAGGGACAATAACAATCTTATGGTGTGAATGGAAGAGAAAGTAGTTGTGGAGAATCAACTGGATGTTGATTACTGGTCAGAATGAAAAGGGATAGAGTTCCCTTATCTCCCACAAAAGGCATGCAACAGGGGTGTGGCTCACTCTTTTGGGGCCCTGCTGCTGGAACTCCTAGGGGGAGCATGTAGACGGGCAGGTGCAGAGGCTGTGGGGAGTGCTTTTTGGGCTCCAGCCCCATGTCAGCATCTAGGACTCCTGAAAGTCCAAATGGGCGTGTGTTACAGTGGGGTCTTTCAACTACATCATCTACAGACGGCTTGTGTTAACTCAATAGACCCTCTGCCTTATCACAAGGACTGGGGACCAGTGTGACAGTCGATTTCTCGCCCAGCCTACTGGAAGAAGCAGATCACACGTGGGCTGGCAGGTTGAGTGCAAGGTTTGATCGAGTGGTGGAGGTGGTTCTCAGCGAGATGGATGGAAAACCAAAAGGGGGGATGGAGTGGACAGGTGGTATTCCTCTGGAGTCAGGCCGCCCAGTGGCCTGACTCTTCTCTGACCACCCCTGGCTGAACTCCCCTTGGTGTCCAGATGTTCTTCTTTTTTTCTCTCCCGTGGCACCCCACTACTCTCCGCCGCTCTGTTCCTCCACTCCTCTTGATGTTCAGCTGTTGTGTCTGTGTCCACTAAGGTCTAGGGTTTTTATAGGCACAGGATGGGGAGAATGGCGGGCCAGAGTGGTATTGGAAAATGCCACATTTGGGCAGGAAAACAGGAATGTCTGTTCTCACTTAGGTCCGTGGGCACAGGCCTGAGGGTGGAGCCCTCACCAGGGACCCTGCCCTTCTCTACCCAGCACTTCCCTGCCCCGCTCCTGTATCAAAAAGAGAGAAAGATTTTTAGTAGGAATTATAGCTAAAGTAAAAATTTGTTTTGGAATCAACTATAGGTAAGAAATACTTCACAGGGGTTACTGATCTGAACAATTTCATTGTGAAACTTTAGAGGCATAAAATTAAGAATCAATTTATGCTTGAATAGTTGAGGCAAAACTCCACAAATTCTTAACCTGTTCTCAAATCATCATAATGCATTTTGTCCTACATTATAGTCAAAACAGAAGGCATCAGTAGAGAGAGATCTTGTGCGGTAAATAGATGAGATGTTAACTTTCTCAGCAATCTGTTGTTATTCTCTTTTTATAAAACCTTTAAAATGATATGTAAAAGGGGGAAAATATGCACTAGAAATGGCAAGTGCTTGTTGAAACAGCACAATGAATACTTGTTGAGTTGCCAACTTTTGCCCTTTACCAAAAGTAGCCTTTAGAAATACAAAGCTTTGAATAAATAGTGTACTGTTAGATTTCTGTAAAGTAGTAAAGCCTCAAGTGAGAGTGAAGGTGTGTGTAAGAAGACAGAAATGCAAGGAATGACTACTGATGGAAAAGATCATTTATGTAACTAAGAAAAGCAGAGGTTCAGATGCCTTGGAATGTGAAGCTATAGTTTATCATACTACTCAGTTGAGGGAATTCTCCTTACTTGGGTGTTTTAGAATCAATTTTGTCTCACAGTTAATATGAGAGGAATTAAATTATTGTTACAATAATCAACCTCTTTGCTTTTTCTTCTCCAACACCACATGCCCAATAAACTACCATTTTCAAAACTACATGCATTGTTGATTGCCTTTTTGTGATATAAACCATATGACTTCACTTCAATTACAGTGAAATATTAGAAGAAAATCATAGCAGAACTATCACAGGCTCCTGTTATCACATTTACTTATCTACTTTATTTGTGTCCATAAGTGTTACCTCTCTTCCAATTATAATCATGAACTGGCTGTGTCTGGATTTTAAAGCATGTGTGTAGAAATCCATCCATTCTTACTGGTTTAAGAAGACACTCTTCTAAACATTTGCTCTCCTTTCCTAAATATTTTCCTCTTTAATTTAGCCTTCCCAAATTATACAAATATCTGACATTTAATATTAAAAAAATTCTCTATTGATTTCACATTTTCCTGACAGCAGGTGCTCTAGTTTCCTATGATGCTTTAGAATTAAAATACTCAAATAAATCTCTGTATTCACAGTGTTCGCATCCTATTCTGACATTTTATCTTGACAGTCTAAGCAGTCTAAGCAGGATTCTCTCTCCACTATTCAATGGAAATGGCTCTCATCAAGGCTTCCAGTGACTTAGATGTCTCAAAACAGTGGTCAACTCTCAGGCATTATCTTACTCATTTGATGTCTCTTATTTTGAAATACTTTCTTACCAAGACTCCCAGGTGAGCATTCTCTTGAAATTTGTTTATGTCATTGGGCAGTTCTTCCATCTTCTTTGTTGGTTCTTCCTACTTCTAGAAAAAAAAAACAAAAAACAAACAAACAAAAAAACCCCACTTATTTCATGCCATTTTAAATAATATTTATATGAATACCAAACTAGAATTTAATGAGATAAATTCACACTCTGGAATATAATTAAAAATATATATAAGGCATGTAAAAATAAGAAAATATGACCCATAAAGACAAGATAAATTAATCAACTGAAACTGACCTAGAACAGATTCAGACATTGGAATTAGCAGACAAGAACATTAGTACATCTATTAAAACTGTGCACCTGAGCCAGGCATGTGGCTCACACCTATAATCCCAGCACTTTGGGAAACCAAGGTGGGAGGATCGCTTGAGACCAGGAGTTTGAGACCAGCTTAAGCAATATAGTGAGACCCCCATCTCCATAAAAAGTAAAAAATAAAACTGCAACTTTCAGTGAAACAATTGAGTACAGAATGGAATACTTTTTAAAAATAATATTTAATTTCCATAAATAAAATATTTACTATGTAACACAAAAAAATGCAATGGGTAATATTAACAACAGATTAGACAAGGAAGAAGGAAGATTAGTTAACTTGGACATACAACAATAGTAACTGCGAATAAACAATTTAGCAATTTTTTAAAAAAATGAGCAGAGCTCTAATGAACTGTAGGACAACTTCAAGTACATTAATACATGTGTAAGCAGAGTCCCTGCAGGAGAGAAAGAGAAGAGGCAGAGAAATATTTAAAGAAATAATGGCCTAATTTTTGAACACTTTTATGAAAACAACAGTCACAGCTCCAATAAGTCCAATGAATCCCATCCACAAAAAACTTGAAAAGCATTTACACCAACATGTATAATAATCAAATCATTTAAAACCACTGATAACAAAATTTTATAAGCAACCAGAGGAAAACATGTTCTATACAGAGAAACAAAGATAAGGATGTTCGTTGAATTTCCCATTAGAAACAATGAAAGTGAAAACACAGGGAACATTGTAAATTACAAAATAAATAAACAAAAAACTGTCAACTTAAAATTATGTTGCCAGTGAAAACATTCCCAAATGATGATGAAAAAAGACCTTATCAGACAAACAAAAGTTGAGAGACTTAACCACCAACAGAAATACTCCATTTATAATCAGAAATGATAACATTGGACTTTTAAAAACATCCAAACAATAACAAAACAAAAAGTAACAAAAAAACCCAAAGAATTACTATATACTGTCTACAAGAAATTCACTTTAAGTATAATAACAAAAGTAGCTTAACAGCAAAAAGACAAAAAAAAAAGCATTGGAGGAAATAACATATTTTATCCCAAAATATATTTCTTTTACATAATTTGAGATGGCCGTTCAGAGAGCCAGGACACAGAAATAACCCTGCAAAGCTGGTTTTTGTGAGAGAGATTTGCATCTGTAGAGAAAATGTTCATTGATATAGCCAGGTCTTCTCTTATGCATCTAGGAAATGTTAACTGAGAGATTGTCATCTTTGAAGGTCTGAAAGAAACATTTACCATTCTCTCTGAGGACTTCTTCCTTTGAGGTTTCACTTACACAACAGGCCACTTTTGCTAGCCAAGTCTCCTCTCACTCCTATAGTCTATCTTGTCGTTATAACCTGATTTACCACCATATCCTGTTTTTGGCTATGTTCTGAGCCAGCATTAGTAATGAAACATTCAAAATGGTATATAAGCTTCTGTACCCATTTGAGAGGTTATAATAATCACTCTGTGATTGTCCCCAGTGTACACATTAATACACTTGTGTGCCTTTTCTCCAATTAATGTGCCTTTTGTGAGTTGATTTTTCAATAAACATTTGGAGGATAGAAGAAAAGTTTTTCCTTGGCCCCTACAACATGCTAGCACTTATCAGAGGACAACTGGGATGGCTATAATACTATAACACTTACAAAAATTATATTCAGAGAAAAAATATTACTGAAGATAAAGAGCAACATTTCATAATTAAAAGGTTTGAATTAAGAGGACATAAAAATCTCAATGTAACATGTCAATGAAAAGAGTCAAACTCTGAAAGATTTGAAGAGATTTATTCTGAACCAAATATGAAGACCAACAGCCTGTAACACAGCCCTGGGGGATGCTGACAACATATGCCCAAGAGGATTCTGCTACAGCTTGGTTTTATATATTTCAGTGAAACATGAGACATCAATCAATACATGTAAGATGTACATTGGTTCAATCCAGAAAGGTAGGAAAACTCGAAGCAGAGGCTTGCAGGTCATAGGTAGATTCAGAGATTTTCTGATTGACAATTGGTTGAAGGAGTTATTGTCTAAAGACCCCATATCAACAGGAGAAGGTAGTGTGGGTTAAGATAAGGAGTTGTGGAGAAACAAGGTTTTATTATGTGGATGAAGCCTCAAGGTAGCAGATTTCAGAGCTCTTATCAGACCTAAAAATGTACAAGACTCTTAGTTAATTCTTTCCTGCATCAGGGAAAAGTCCTGGAAAGGAAAGAGAATTCTCTACAGAATGTAGATTTTTCCCACAAGAGACAGCTTTACAAGGCCATTTCAAAATATGTGAAAGAAATACAATTTACGGTAAAATATTTCAATTTCTGACATAGGTTCCAAGATGGCCAAATAGGAACAGCTCCAGTCTGCAGCTCCCAGTGTGAGCGATGCAGAAAACGGGTGATTTCTGCATTTCCAACTGAGGTACAGGGTTCATCTCACTGGGGCTTGTCAGCCAGTGGGTGCGGGCCACGGAGCAGGGCGGGGCATCACCTCACCCAGAAAGGGCAAGGGGTCAGGGAATTTCCTTTCCTAGCAAAGGGAAGCCGTGACAGATGGAACCTGGAAAATCAGGACACTCCCACCCTAACCCTTTATTTTTCCAATGGCCTTAGCAAATGGCACACCAGGAGATTATAGCCCACACATGGCTCGGAGGGGCCCATGCCCACGGAGCCTCACTTACTGCTAGCACAGCAGTCTGAGATTGAACTGGAAGGTGCCAGCAAGGCTGGGGGAGGGGCATCCGCTATTGCTGAGGCTTGAGAAGGTAAACAAGGCGGCCGGGAAGCTCAAATTGCCTGGAGCCCACCGCAGCTCAAGGAGGCCTGCCTGCCTCTGTAGACTTCACCTCTGGGGACAGGGTATAGCTGAACAAAAGGCAGCAGAAACTTCTGCAGACTTCAACGTCCATGTCTGACAGCTTTGAAGAGAGTAGTGGTTCTCCCAGCATGGAGTTTGAGATCTGAGAACGGACAGACTGCCTCCTCAAGTGGATCCCTGACCCCCGAGTAGCCTAACTGGGAGACATCTCCCAGTGGGGGCCGACTGACACCTCATACAGCCGGGTGCCCCTCTGAGACAAAGCTTCCAGAGGAAGGATCAGGCAGCAACATCTGCCATTCTGCAATATTTGCTGTTCTGCAGCTTCCGCTGGTGATACCCAGGCAAACAGGGTCTGGAGTGGACCTCCAGCAAACTCCAAAAGACCTGCAGCTGAGGGTCCTGACTGTTAGAAGGAAAACTAACAAACAGAAAGGACAGCTACACCAAAACCCCATCTGTATGTCATCATCATCAAAGACCAAAGGTAGATAAAACCACAAAGATGGGGAGAAACCAGAGCAGAAAAGCTAAAATTCTAAAAATCAGAGCACCCCTTCTCCTCCAAAGGAATGCAGCTCCTCGCCAGCAGTGGAAAAAAGCTGGACGGAGAATGAATTTGATGAGTTGAGAGAAGAAGGCTTCAGACTATCGGTAATAACATACTTCTCCAAGCTAAAGGAGGATGTTCGAACCCATCACAAAGAAGCTAAAATCCTTGAAAAAAGATCAGACGAATGGCTAACTAGAATAAACAGTGTAGAGAAGTCCTTAAATGACCTGATGGAGCTGAAAACCATGGCATGAGAGCTACATGACGCAAGCACAAGCTTCAGTAGCCAATTTGATCAAGTGAAGGAAAGGGTATCAATGATTGAAGATCAAATGAATGAAATGAAGCGAGAAGAGAAGCTTAGAGAAAAAAGAGTAAAAAGAAATGAACAAAGCCTCCAAGAAATATGGGACTATGTGAAAAGACCATATCTACATCTGATTGGTGTACCTGAAAGTGACGGGGAGAATGGAACCAAGTTGGAAAACACTCTGCAGGATATTATCCAGGAGAACTTCCCCAACCTAGTAAGGCAGGCCAACATTCAAATTCAGGAAATACAGAGAATGCCACAAAGATACTCCTCGAGGAGAGCAACTCCAAGACACATAATTGTCAGATTCACCAAAGTGGAAATGAAGGAAAAAATGTTAAGGGCAGCCAGAGAGAAAGGTCGGGTTACCTACAAAGGGAAGGCCATCAGACTAACAGTGGATATCTCGGCAGAAACTCTATAAGCCAGAAGAGAGTGGGGGCCAATATTCAACATTCTTAAAGAAAAGAATTTTCAACCCAGAATTTCATATCCAGCCAAACTAAGCTTCATAAGTGAAGGAGAAATAAAATCCTTTCCAGACAAACAGACGCTGAGAGATTTTGTCACCACCAGGCCTGCCTTACAAGAGCTCCTGAAGGAAGCAGTAAACATCAAAGGAACAACTGCTATCAGCCACTGCAAAAAGATGTCAAATTGTAAAGACCATCAATGCTAGGAAGAAACTGCATCAACTAATGAGCAAAATAACCAGCTAACATCATAATGACAGGATCAAATTCACACATAATAATATTAACCTTAAATGTAAATGGGATAAATGCTCCAATTAAAAGACACAGACTGGCAAATTGGATAAAGAGTCAAGACCCATCAGTGAGCTGTATTCAGGAGACCCATCTCACCTGCAGAGACACAGATAGGCTCAAAATAAAGGGATGGAGGAAGATCTACCAAGCAAATGGAAAAAAAAAATAGGGGTTGCAATCCTAGTCTCTGATAAAACAGACTTTAAACCAACAAAGATCAAAAGAGACAAAGAAGGCCATATGGTAAAGGGATCAATTCAACAAGAAGAGCTAACTATCCTAAATATATATTCACCCAATACAGGAGCCCCCAGATTCATAAAGCAAGTCCTTAGAGACCTACAAAGAGACTTAGACTCCCACACAATAGTAATGGGAGACTTTAACACCCCACTGTCAACATTAGGCAGATCAATGAGATGGAAAGTTAACAAGGATATCCAGGAATTGAACTCAGCTCTGCACCAAGCAGACCTAATAGACATCTACAGAACTCTCCACCCCAAATCAACAGAATATACATTCTTCTCAGCACCACACCACACCTATTCCAAAATTGACCACATAGTTGGAGGTAAAGCACTAGAAATTGTAACAAACTGTCTCTCAGACCACAGTGCAATCAAACTTGAACTCAGGATTAAGAAACTCACTCAAAACCACTCAACTACATGGAAACTGAACAACCTGCTCCTGAATGACTACTGGGTAAATAATGAAATGAAGGCAGAAATAAAGATGTTCTTTGAAACCAATGAAAACCAAGACATACATACCAGAATCTCTGGGACACATTTAAAGCAGTGTGTAGAGGGAAATTTATAGCACTAAATGCCCACAAGAGAAAGCAGTAAAGATCTAAAATTGACACCCTAACATCACAATTAAAAGAACAAGAGAAGCAAGAGCAAACACATTCAAAAGCTAGCAGAAGGCAATAAATAACCAAGATCAGAGGAGAACTGAAGGAGACAGAGACACAAAAGAACCCTTCAAAAAAATCAATGAATCCGGGAGCTGGTTTTTTGAAAAGATCAACAAAATTGATAGACAGCTAGTGAGATTAATAAAGAAGAAAAGAGAGAAGAATCAAATAGACGCAATAAAAAATGATAAAGGGGATATCACCACCAATCGCACAGAAATATAAACTACCATCAGAGAATACTATAAACACCTCTATGCAAATAAACTAGAAAATCTAGAAGAAATAGATAAATTCCTGGGCACATACATCCTCCCAAGACTAAACCAGGAAGAAGTTGAATCCCTGAATAGACCAGTAACAGGCTCTGAAATTGAGGCAATAATTAATAGCCTACCAACCGGAAAAAAGTCCAGGACCAGATAGATTCACAGCCAAATTTTACCAGTGGTACAAAGAGGTACCATTCCTTCTGAAACTATTCCAATCAACAGAAAAAGAGGGAATCCTCCCTAACTCATTTTATGAGGCCAACATCGTCCTATACCAAAGCCTGGCAGAGACACAACAAAAAAAGAGAATTTTAGACCAATATCCCTGATGGACATCGATGCAAAAATCCTCAATAAAATACTGGCACACCGAATCCAGCAGCACATCAAAAAGCTTATCCACCACAATCAAGTTGGCTTCATCTCTGGGATGTAAGGCTGGTTCAACATATGCAAATCAATAAACGTAATCCATCATATAAACAGAACCAAAGACAAAAACCACATGATTATCTCAATAGATGCAGAAAAGGTCTTCAACAAAATTCAACAGCCGTTCATGCTAAAAACTCTCAATAAACTAGGTATTGATGGGACATATCTCAAAATAATACGAGCTATTTATGACAAACCCACAGCCAATATCATACTGAATGGGTAAAAACTGGAAGCATTCCCTTTGAAAACTGGCACAAGATAGGGATGCCCTCTCTCACCACACCTATTCAACACAGTGTTGGAAGTTCTGGCCAGGGCAATCAGGCAAGACAGAAATAAAGGGTATTCAATTAGGAAAAGAGGAAGTCAAATTGTCCCTGTTTGTAGATGACATGATTGTATATTATAAAACCTCATCGTCTCAGCCCAAAATCTCCTTAAGCTGATAAGCAACTTCAACAAAGTCTCAGGATACAAAATCAATGTGCAAAAATCACAAGCATTCTTATACACCAATAACAGACAAACAGGGAGCCAAATCATGAGTGAAGTCCCATTCACCATTGCCTCAAAGAGAATAAAATACCTAGGAATCCAACTTACAAGGGATGGGAAGGACCTCTTCAAGGAGAACAGCAAACCACTGGTAAATGAAATAAAAGAGGACACAAACAAATGGAAGAACATTCCATGCTCATGGATAGGAAGAATCAATATTGTGAAAATGGCCATACTGTTCAAGGTAATTTATAGATTCAATGCCATCTGCATCAAGCTACCAATGAGTTTCTTTACAGAATTGGAAAAAACTACTTTAAAGTTCATATGGAACCAAAAAAGAGCCCACATTGCCAAGACAATCCTAAGCCAAAAGAACAAAGCTGGAGGCATCACACTACCTGACTTCAAACTATACTAGAAGGCTATAGAGGCTATAGTAACCAAAACAGCATGGTACTGGTACCAAAACAAAGATATAGACCAATGGAACAGAATAGAGTCCTCAGAAATAATACCACACATCTACAACCATCTGATCTTTGACAAACCTGACAAAAACAAGAAACGGGAAAAGGATTCCCTGTTTAATAAATGATGCTGGGAAAACTGGCTAGCCATATGTAGAAAGCTGGAACTGGATCCCTTCCTTACATCTTATAAAAAATTAATTCAAGATGGGTTAAAGACTTAAATGTTAGACCTGAAACCATAAAAACTCTAGAAAAAATCCTAGGCAATACCATTTAGGACATAGGCATGGGCAAAGACTTCATGTCTAAAACACAAAAAACAATGGCAACAAAAGCCAAAATTGACAAATGAGATCTAATTAAACTAAAGAGCTTCTGCACAGCAAAAGAAACTACCATCAGAGTGAACAGGCAACCTACAGAATGGGAGAAAATTTTTACAATCTTCCCATCTGACAAAGGGCTAATATCCAGAGTCTACAAAGAACTTAAACAAACTTACAAGAAAAAATCAAACAACACCATAGAAAAGTGGGCAGAGGATATGAACAGACACTTCTCAAAAGAAGATATTTATGCAGCCAACAGACACGTGAAAAAATGCTCATCCTCACTGGCCATCAGAGAAATGCAAATCAGAACCAAAATGAGATACCATCTCACACCAGTTAGAATGGCAATCGTTAAAGTCAGGAAACAGCAGGTGCTGGAGAGGATGTGGAGAAATAGGAACACTTTTACACTGTTGGTGGGACTGTAAACTAGTTCAAACATTGTGGAAGTCAGTGTGGCGATTCCTCAGAGATCCAGAACTAGAAATACCATTTGACCCAGCCATCCCATTACTGGGTATATACCCAAAGGATTATAAATCATGCTGCTATAAAGACACATGCACACATGTTTCATGTGGCACTATTCACAATAGCAAAGACTTGAAACCAACCCAAATGTCCATCAGTGATAGACTGGATTAAGTAGATGTGGCACATATGCACCGTGGAATACTATGCAGCCATAAAAAATGATGAGTTCATATCCTTTGTAGGGACATGGATGAAGCTAGAAACCATCATTCTGAGCAAACTATTGCAAGGACAGAAAACCAAACACCGCATGTTCTCACTCATAGCTGGGAACCGAACAATGAGAACACTTGGACACAGGGTGGGGAACATCACACAGCAGGGCCTGTTGTGGGATGGGGGCAGGGGGGAGGGATAGCATTAGGAGATATACCTAATCTAAATGACGAGTTAACGGGTGCAGCACACCAACATGGCACATGTATACATATTTAACAAACCTGCACGTTATGCACATGTACCCTAGAACTTAAAGTATAATAATAAAAAAAAAATTCAATTTCCTTCAATGCCTGCTGTCTGTCATGTGATATTGTACTAGAGTCAGGTTGGAATTTGGTGTCTTATTGCTACAGGCTACTTTGCCAGTCATAAGATCTCTGTTTTAAGTTTAATGCTGGTCATTTTTGCCTAAATTCCAAAGCGAGGAGAGTATAATGAGGTATCGCTGAACCCACCTTCCCGTCATGGTCTAAACTAGATTTTCAGGTTTACTTCGGAATGCCCTTGGCTGAGAGGGGTGTCTATCAGTTGGTTGAGGAGTTCAAAATTTTATATTTGGTTTACAAACTGAACTCAGGGTCCGCTGCTTGCCACTTGAAAAGCCAAACAGGAGAAGCAAGGTATGGTGGAAGAAAAGCAGGTTTGTTGAAGTGCCGGTAGCTTGAGAGATGGCCAGACTCACATCTCAAGCTATCTCAAATTCAGCACCAAGCTAAAGAGTTTTTAAAAAGAGAGGTGGCGTGGAAACTGTGTGCAGGAGTGGTGTGGGGTGCAGGTCTGCATCTTATTTTCTGATGGTTATCTTTAGGCATGGACTATCCAGTGGCTGGTTGGCATCATCTTGGCAGGGGCTGGGTTATGGGTTAACTGTGCATCAGTTTATTCTTGGAAGGCAGAAAATTGCAACTGCCATCTCCACTTCATGTCTGGATTGTTTCAAGATTGGCCTTTGGAATTCTCAAGCAAAGTTAGATATGGAATTCTCAAGCAAAGTTAGATATATGTGTAGCAAGAAACAAAGCAAGAGAAGGGCTACCTTTAGAGTAAGCTGGTAACCTGGCTATACCAATTACACCAATTGTTTGTGAATTTAATCACATCGCTTTAAAATACAGAAAGCAGAAGCTGATAGAACCACAGTGAGAGAGAGAAAATTTCACAAAAATATTAAGAGATTTCAAAACTCCTATTTCAATAATTGTTAGAACAAGTACAAAGAAAATCAGTAAGGATATAGGCTATTTGAATAGTATTGTCAACCAACTTTACTTAGTTTGTATTTCTAAAACACTTCACCCAACAATAGCGAAATACAGATTTTTTTATATGCACACAGAGCATTTACCAAAGAATTGCAAGTTTCAGTTTACGAAATACATTTTTGTAAGAATTATTTATTTATTGAAACAAGGTCTCATTCTGTCACTCAGGCTGGAGTGCAGTGGTGTGATCTTGGCTTACTGCAGCCTCCTCCTCCTGGGCTCAAGCAACACTTCCACCTTAGCCTCCCTAGTAGCTGGGACTACAGGTGCCCACCACCGTGCCCAGCTGATTTTGTAAGTTTTTGTAGAGGTACGGTTTCACCATGTTGCCCAGGATGTTCTCAAACTCCCGAGATCAGGCCATCTGCCCACCTTGGGCTCCCAAACTGCTGGGATCATTTTAGTAACTTTTTAAGGCTTATTATGTAAGCTTATTATATGAATATAATTAAGTTAGAAATCAGTATGAAAAAGAGATCTTCAAAATTTTCCAAAACATGGAAGCTAAATGGTTATTCTAAGTAATCCATGAGTCAAGAAAAACAAAAGAGAAATAAGAAACTTTATCAATAAAAATAAAAGCATGACACATTATGTTTGGGGATGCTATGATGCAGTACTTACAGAGAAATTTATAGCAATGAATTTCTATGCTAGAAATGAAGAAAGAAGCCTAACCAATTACTTTAGCTACCAATATTAGTCCTGAAAAGGAGAACAAATTAAATTCAAAGTAAGCAAAAAATAAGTAAAAAAAAATATTAGAACTGAAATCAATAGAACATAAAAAGGAACTGGATGTTTGAAAGACCAATAAAATTAATACATCTATAAAAAACTGATATAAATAAAAGACACAAATTACAAATATCATAAATGAGAAAAGTGATATCTGTACTGAATTTACAGGTATAAAGAAAATTAAGAACGTATTATGAATTAATTTATGACAAAAATTCAACAACTTAGATAGCATGTACACATTCGCTTAATATACAAACTACTTAGTTCAATCAAGAAGAAATAAATTATTTAAATAGTCTCATGTTTGTTAAAAAAAAAAAATTTGAGTCTGTCGTTAGCTTTCCCATAAAGAAAACTCCAGGGCTAGGTAGCTTCGCTGTTAAATTCTACCAAGCATTTGAGAATTAAACTCTGAGTTTTAATCCTTGCTCAAATTTTTTTCCAAAGTGCCTGGGGAAAGTTATGCCTTCCAAGACATAAAATCGTATGAAACAGGTCTCTGTGATCCAGTATATTCTGACTCACTTTCCAGACTGATTCTGATATGGCATCACATAACAGATAACATACCCACTTATCTAAACATAAGCGTTTCTCTCCACTGACTTCAAGTTTTTAGACAAAGCTTAACTCTTCAACCAATTGCTTACTAAAGAATCCCTAAACTCACCTATGACTTGTAAGCCTCTGCTTTGAGATGTCCTGCCTTTTGGGGCCAAATCAATATATTCCTCCCATGCATCGATTTATGATTTTACCTATGTTTTCCATCTCCCTGAAATGTACAAAATCAAACTATAACCCAACCACATGGGAGCTCTTCCTCAGGACCTCTTGAGACTGTTTCCCTGGGCTGTGGTCATTCATGTTGGCTCAGAATAGACCTTTTAAAATATTTTGACAGAATTTGGGTTTTGCATCAACAGTTTTAACATTAAAAAAATAAAATCAATCAAGAAACATAATTTTAGCTATATCATGTGTACAATTTGGAAGTTGTCATTCTCATACTTACAACTAGAAAAAATAAAAACTAAAAATAAATTACTTCAGTGCAATTCATCAGGGAACTTAGGTCTCAGGCAACCTGCCACTCTGACATCTAGAGAGCAAAGCAAATGAGAGAAATACAACTGAGATCGGTTTGAGCAGAGGCTAGTGGAAGTACAAGCTAGTAAACACTTTAATGATAATTTTGATAAATATATTTGGAGTAAGGAGATACTTTCCTGGATTGTACCCCCAGGAAACCCACCAGGCTCTCTCAGTAAAGAGCAAAAAGTAAAAAAAGAAGGAAAAAAAAAGAGAAAGCAAAATCCTCACATTATTGGCAGAAAGGAGAAAGAACCGTTTACAAATATGAACAACGAATTCTCCATGAAAAGATTTCTGTCCAAGGGAAATTTATCAAGCTTTACCTGACCTCAAAGAAGTGCAATTATTTAATTCTAGCCCCTTGTCATCTTCCTGTATCATGATGGGCTCAGAAAACAATACACCAAAATGAAGGCCTTGGAAGCAGTATCAGAAGCACTTTTATTCAACATTACACTAGAGATTCTAGTCAGTTCAATAGGGCAAGAAAAAGAGTTAAAAGGTATCCATATTGAAAAGAAAAGCTGTCTTTATTTACGATAGAAATAAATGAAGATTATAGATTCTGTGAGATTTTCAACATAAATAAAGACAGTATCACTGTCATCTCATGGAATTTATTATAGTCCATTTGAGCTGCTGTGACATAATACCACAGACTAGGTAATTAAACAACAGAAATTTATTTTCTCACAGTTTTAGAAGCTGAGAAGTCCAAGATCAAGGTACTGCAGGTTCATTGTTGTGTAAGGGGCACTCTCTGCTTCCAGGATGGTGCCTTGTTGCTGAATCCTCATATGATAAAAGTTGGAAGTCCAAAAAGGGGCAAAGAATGTTTGAAGTCTCCTTCAAACTGTTGGTTTCAGGATTGAGTTTCAACATGAATTTTGAAGGGGACACAGTCAAATCATAGCAGTATCCTTGATATGATGTGATAAAGTGGCAACTTACCTCTGTGATTTCTTCTCAAAAACCTATAAGGTAAGCATAATCATGAGGAAAACATTAGAAAAGATTCCTTTAGTGAGGCATCCTACAATATACCTGACTAGTACTTCTTAAACTGTTCAGTTTATGAAAAACAAGGACATTCTGAGCAACCGTCACAGCCATAAGGAGCCCAACTATGAACTCCCAATAACTAAATGACAATAAATATAAATGTAAAGATGGGATTCTGGAACAGATAAAGGATATTAGGCAAAAACTAAAAAAATTGGAATGAACTATGGACTTTAGTGAATAATAATACATCAATATTAGTTTAGTAATTATATACGCTATGTGTATAATTTATTCTTAAAGTTAATTGAATTTAGAAGTAAATGAGAGCTTTCTGTAATTATAAAAATTTTATAAATACAGTTTACTATATTAATATATTAAATAAAAAACATTATTATCTTAATAGACAAAAATATATTTGAAAAACTCAGCATCCATTTATGATTTTTAAAAAATTATCAGCAAACCAAGAGTACAAAGAAACAACTTCCTGTCTTTAAACAGGATCTACTGGCCAGGCACGGTGGCTCACGCCTGTAATCCCAGCACTTTGGGAGGCCAAGGTGGGTGGATCACCTGAGGTCAGGAGTTTGAGATCAGCCTGCCCAACATAGCAAAACATTGTCTCTACTAAAAATACAAAAAATAAGCCGGGTGTGGTTGTGAGCATCTGTAATCCCAGCTACTCTGGAGGCTGAGGCAGGAGAATCACTTGATCCCTAGAGGTGGGGGTTGCAGTGAGCAGAGATCACGCCACTGTACCCCAGCCTGGATCACAAGAGCAAAACTCCATCTCAAAAAAAAGAAAAAAGAAAAAAACCCAGCGTCTACAAAAAACAAATGAACAAACAAAAGAAGCAACTCATTAACATACTTAATGGTGACAAGCCGAATGCTTTCCTTCCAAGGTCAAGAACAATGCAAATATGTCTTCACTCACCATCTTAATTCAACATTACACTGTAGATTCTAGTAAGTGCAATAAGACCAAAAAAAAAAAAAAACATTAAAAGGTATCCATATTGAAATGAAAAACTGTCTTTATTTATGATAGAAATAGATGAAGATTGTAGATTCCAAGAGATTTTCTACATAAATAAGGACAGTATCACTGTCATCTCATGGAATCTTCAAAGAAACTACAAAAAAAGAGTACTTGAACTAATATATTAGTTTAGCAAGGTTGTAGGATACAAGATCAGTATACAAAAATTCATTTAATATCTGCATACTGGTAACAATTTGAACTTGAAATAAAAGAAATAATAACAGTAATGAAAACACAGCACTTCAGCTATGAAAATATGTTGATGGCAAATAAGCACATAAAAAGATGCTCAAGATCATTAGCCATTATGGAAATGCAAATTAAAACCACAATGAGATATCATTATACACATATTACGAAGGCTTAGTCTGACGATACCAAGTATTGGTGAGAATGTAGAGTTACTATAACTCTCATAAGCTTCTGGTAGAAATGTAAAATAGTACAAACACTTTGGGAAAAGTTTGAATTTTTCTTTCAGAAAATTAAACATATGCCTACCATATTATTCAGTGATTCCATTCCTAGGCATTTACACACATAAGTGACAGTATGTGTCCATACAAAGGCTTTCACACATATTCATGGCAGTTGCCTCTGTAATAGCCAAAACATAGATGCAACTTAAATGTCTGTCATGAGATAAGTAGATAAGAAAGCTGTGGTATATCTGTAAATGGAACACTATTCAGCAATAAAAAAGAGTGAAATATTGATACACATTATAACATGTATGAATGTCAAAATAATTATGCTAAGTAAAATAAATTAGTCAAAACTACATAAAGTCTAGAAAATACAAACCAATCCATGGTTGCTTCAGAATAGGGTGGGATATAGAGTCATTACAGATTACAAAGTGGCACAAGGAAAGTATGGGGAATAGTGGATATGTTAATTACTATAATATGTGTATGTTGAGGGTTTTGAAAGTTTTATATGTATGTGTGGGCATAAAAATTAATCAAATTGTGCAATTTAAATATAAAAATATTTAAGCTTTAACAATAAGATTCAAAGAGTAGAGATAAAGTGAGTAAAATCACTTTTTCTGCAGACAAAATTAATTGAGGAGACCAAAGACAAATCTCATGTAAGCAATTTTATTGAATAAGTGGCAAATTCCATTCTCAAGATACATTCCCAGCCTTCGAGAGGCTGTATCCTTGATTCTATCTCTGTGTTCCACAAATGACCTTTTAAATGACAGAATATTCATCACCTTTAAACCTCTCCTGCAATTTAGTTCTAGATGAAAATTAACCTGGCTAATATAATTATCATTTATGGGTTATTAATTAACTCTGCAGAGACCATGTGCTCATGTCAAAAGGCTTCCTTTAAAATATGCAGAAGCATTAGATATAAAAATCAAAAAGATCCTAGCAGCAGATTCATTTGCTTAGCATAGTTTTCTGGAAGTGGATATCATCTCTTCCTTTGAATTGATTTTCCATCTGTGTTCAAACAACTTAAGAATTCAAAATGTACTTGTGGAGCCTAAGGGGGTGGGGAGAGTGATAAATATAGGAGTGGCAACAATTATACCAGACTTGCATGAGGTAAATAATGAAAGAATAATTACAATACAGAGAATCTTTAAACATAAGTATAAATACATCTGAAAATTAACTGTATGCCTATTATAATAAATGTAGGCATACTTTGGAGATATTGTAGGTTTGCTTCCAGACCACCACAATAAACTGACTATCACAATAGAGTGAGGGCAAAATTTTGTCCTGGTGCATATAAAAGTATGTGTGCACTATATAATGGTCTATAAAATGTGTAATAACATTATGTATGAAAACACAATGTACATATCTTAATTAAAAATGTATTATTGCTAAAATATGCTAAAGATCACCTGAGTCTTCAGAAAGTCTTACTTTTTACTGGAGCTTCTGACTGATTAGGATGGTGGCAGCTGAAGTTTGGGATGGCTATGGCAATTTTTTAAAATAAGAAAGCAATGAAGTTTGCTGTATCAGTTGATTCTGTCATGAAATATTTCTATGTAGCATGTGACGCTATTTGGTAGAATTTTACCCACAGTCAAACTTCTTCCAAAATTGGAGTCAATCCTCTCAATGCCTGAAGTAGCTTCATCAGCTAAATCTATTTAATATTCTAAATTCTTTGTTGTCATTTCAACAATGTTCATGACATCTTCACCAGGAGTCAAGAAACCACTTTCTTTGCTTATTCCTTAGAAGGAACTCCTCTTTCATTAAAATATTATCAACAGACTGCAGTAATTCAGTCACATCTTCAGGCCCCACTTCTAATTCTAATTCTCTTGCTATTTCTACGACAACTGCAGTTTCTTTGTCCACTGTAGTCTTGAATCCCTCATAGTCATCCATGAGGGTTGAAATCAATTTCTTCCTAACTTCCATTAATGTTTATATTTTGACCTCCTTTCATGAAATGCTCTTAATGGCATCTAAAATGGTAAATTCTTTCCAGAAGGTTTTCAATACTTTACCAGATCCATCCAAGGAATCCTATCTGTGGCAGCTGTACTCTTACAAATTGTATTTCTTAAATAATAATGCTTGAAAGTTGAAATTACTCCTTGATCCATGTTTCATTAGGAGGCATGAAAACAACATTAATATCCTTGTACATCTCCATCAGAGCTTTTTGGTGACAAATTGCATTGTCAGTGAGCAGTCATATTTTGAAATAAATATATTTATTTCTGAGCATTAGGTCTCAAACATGGGCTTAAAATACTCAGCCAACCATACTATAGACAGATGTGCTCTCATCCAGGCTTAGGTGTTGCATTTATAGAACACCAGCATAGCAAATTTAGTATAATTCTTAAGGGCTATAGGATCGTCTGGGTGGTTACTAAACAGTGGTTTCAATTTAAAGTCATTTATTTTGATTTAACCTGAGAGCTGTGTTACTCTCTTTCCCTTGAACACTTAGAGGTCATTGTAGGGTTATTAATTAACTGATTTCAATATTGTTGTCTTCAGGCAATTAAGGAGGCCTGAGGAGAGGAAAAGAGATATGTGAACCACTGGCTGGTGGAGTAATCAGAGTGCATACATCTTTTTTTAAAGTACGCCTTATTATATGGGTGTAGTTATGACACCCCAAAATAATTACAATAGTAACATCAACAATCACTGATTACAGATCACCATAACAGATATAATAATAATTAAAAAGTTTAAAATGTGAGAATTACCAGAATATGACACAGACATGAAGTGAGGACATGCTGTTGGAAAAAATGGTACTGATAGAATTGCTCCATGATGAGTTGCCATAAACCTTCAATGTTTTAAAAAATGCAGCATCTGCAAAGTACTGCAAAGTGAAGTACAATAAAATGAGCTATGCCTCTACTAATATAAGTGGCTTTTAAAATGCGAAATAGTAATTTTTGCTAAACCACATAGTAGAGCCATAGCATAATTACCTCAGTGGATTGTCTTGTTAGAGTTCAGATTAATTTTGGATATTTTTATTTTCCCCTGTAAAAGAAGTTTCCAACTTACCTTATTAAGTCATTTATGTGGCAGGAAGACTGAGAGGGGTCGATGTGTGAGAAATGGTACTTCCTCTCTTGCAACCTAAGCACATCAGTAAAATGTTTTTGAGATACAGGTAATTTACCTTGAAAATTTAGATATCAAAGTGTTTATGCACATTGCGATATCAACAATTATGCCTGTATTTTCTTCCACTGTTGAGTGGTTAAAAAATAAAATCTGACAAAGAAAAAAGTGAGTGGAATAAAAATTCCCCACTGTTGAAAATGAGAATTATATTAGTACATTTGTCAAGAGTTTTTCTATTATATCAGTACCCAGCATTAAACTATTGGTAAAAATGAGGCCAGGCACGGTGGCTCACTCCTGTAATCCCAACACTTTGGGAGGCCGAGGCAGGTGGATCACTTGAGGTCATGACTTCGAGACCAGCCTGGCCAACATGGTGAAACTCCATCTCTACTAAAAATACAAAAATTAGTCTAGTGTGGTGGCGTGCACCTGTAGTCACAGCTATGCAGGTGGCTGAGACAGGAGAATCGCTTGAACCCAGGAGGCAGAGGTTACAGTGAGCCGAGATCACACCACTGCCCTCCAGCCTGGGAGACAGAGTGAGACTACGTCTCGAAAAAAAAAAAAAAAAAAAAAGAAAACTATTGGTAAAAATGATGAGAGTTTAGTTAAACTGTATTAAGTCTGTTGTTAAATGTGTTATGCATTCTACAAAATATGAAGATCTATCTGAACACTATTTTATAATCATCTTGCAATGATTAACCTATTGCATGAATATAAACCTCAGTAAATGTTAAAGAACTAGCACAGATAAAAGGAGCATTTGAAATGACTAAGTTGTTCAACAAGTAAAAAATGTTATATTTTTACAAAAAGTTTTAAATTATTTGATTAGCAACTACTAATAATTGAAGCTATATGCACTCTGCATAAAAAATTCTAACTTAAAAAATGAGTTAAATTATCTAAAAACCTGCTGTGTTCATTCATTTTTTAGTAATGCAGAATCCCTGTAACTGCTAAATGTCTGTTTTAACTTCTCACATATTGCACTTCTGTGATGAAAATAATTAAGATATACTCTTTTTAAAAAGCATTCTATCACTTATGCATTTACTCTGTCAAACATTTTTAAAAATTTAAACGCCAAAAAAAGAAAAGTGGTATTTTTCTGTTAGATTGTATGTCTACTTACCTTATAATTAAGGGTTCACAGTGCTGAAGTATAGTAGTTTATGTAGTTGAATACAGAAGGCATTTACAGCTGAATAGCTGCAGAGAAAAAGGGGAAAATGGGAATCATGGGCAAAACCAGATTAACATAGATAATAACAGATTTTTTATGCCAAATGGTATTCTCAAAATTGGTACCTTTATGACTTTGCTGGTATTAAAATTTAAATTCTGACAAGAAGATAATTTACCTTGAATCAAATTTACCTATAAAACAATGACATTTGTAGCAAATTCTGTTAATTCTGAGAAATAAAAAGAATTTTTCTACTTCATGTCAAGATAATTTCAAATAACTTGTAGCTAGAGTTTTGCAAAGGAAAACTTTGCTATGTAAAAATGTTGCCTTAATTTCATAATCTAAGTCAAAATGTGTGCTTCTTTATCACTAAACAACAGGGACTAATTATGGAAATTTTCAGTGAGGTTGGAAACTTTTATGATTTTATTCTATTTGTATTAAGAGCAAGGATACCTGATAAAATACTTTACTTGTCTTGGAAAGCATGAGGACTCTAGCCTTGAGCAGCTCCTTTATAAATGTTACCTATTGACTGCTCAGTGAGCACCCATTATGCAGATGCTCCTTGACTTACAAGGGGCTTACGTCCTGATAAATTAAATTTTCACCTTAACTTTAAAATACTGTTAAGTTTAAAAATGCATTTAATACAAACTTATCCTAGCCTACCTTAAACATGCTCAGAATACTTACATTAGCCTACAGTTGGACAAAATGTATAATACAAAGTCTATTTTACAATAAAGTGTTGAATAGCTCATGTAATTTATTGAATACTGTACTGAAAGTGAAGAACAGAATGGTTGTATGGGCACTCGAAGTAAGGTTTCTACATAATGTGCATGGCTTTCACATTATTATAAAGTTAAAATAATTCAAAACATTGAAAGTTAAGGAATGTTTTATTTCTCCAAAGATAAGAATTAAAATAAGTATTTGGAAATATTCTTGTATCTCCAAATTACATGTAGGAAATTCTTGTTGGTTAAGATCATATGTCCTGAGTCAAAAAAATCTGTTGAGAGCTGACCTGTAAATTTTTGCATTTGCTTTTATCAGAAACTGTTAAAGAACTTCAATATATTTAACAATTCATAAGTAATCTATCTTTTAATCATTTGCAAAAAAGAAAATAGATAAGAGCAGTTATTAGAGAAAAATAAAATATTATTTATGTATGTTTGAAGAAAAAAGAATGAAAAAATTGTGTCATATTCATTAATTTAAACAATATAAACTAATACTGTTAGTATGAAAATACCTTTGATTACTCAGTTTTCTTAAATATTAATGAATATATTGAAGATTCATCTGTTTTAGTAAAATGTTGATCAGATATTTCATATTTTAAATTCAATGGTAGAAAATGCAGTCAAGCAAATTTGTGAAATATGAGCATGAAGAAACAAATTTAGCTTTAATTCTTACCTGTTCTGATTAGCTAGTAGGTGAATTCATTATTTAGCAACCTGAGTATTGAGTATTTTATATTGTTAGCACCTCTTATCAGCAGAGAAGTGTGCTATAATATAGAGCCTGAACAAAAAAAGCTGTTATAAGGCCACACAATTTGTTTTATAGTTTCTCATTAATTACAGCTAATTCCATGCTTAAAAGGGTATTTATTTTTCTGATTTTATATTTTCTTTGATTAAAAGGGAAGCTAATATAATTTTCTATTTAAATTTTCTTAAGATAAATAGCATGTAAAGTTTACCTCTGCAGCTACTTACTAGCTGCCTGACTTTGGGCAAAATCCTTGATCTCTCTGTCTCACTTTTCATATCTGTAGATTGTGGATAATAGTACATTCTTCAGTGGCGTTTTGTAAAGATTAAGTAAAATTATCCAGCAAAAATGTGTATAACATAATTTCTGGATTATAGAAAGATAAAATTAAGGCCCTCTATCATTTTTCTTATTATTGCATACAATGTACATTTTTATAAGAATCTTAGGAAGAATTTATGCTCATCTTACTACTGTGTATTAAGGTACTTTGCTTGAAAACTGTTTTCTCTTTAATCTTAAAGCCTAAAAATCATGTTATTGGTAAGTGTATTAATCCATTCTCCACTGCCATAATGAAACACCTGATACTGAGTAATTTATAAACTAAAGAGGTCTAATTGGCTCATGGTTCCAATAGCTGTACAAGAAGCATGATGCTGGCCGTCTGCTCAGCTTCTTGTGAGGGTCAAGAAACTTACAATCATGGCAGAAAGTGAAGAGGAAGTAGGCTCATCTTACATTGCTGAAGCAAGGGCAAGAAAGAGAGGTGGGGAGGAGGTACTACACACTTTTAAATAACCAGGTCTCATGAGAACGGTATCATGAGAACAGCACCAAAGAGATGGTGCTAAACCATTCATGAAAGATCTTCCCCCCATGATCTAATCACCTCCCACCAGGCCCTATCTCCAATATTGGGGATTACCATTGAACATGAGATTTTGATGGGGACATGGATCCAAACCATGTGATTCCACCCCTGGACCCTCCCAAATCTCATGTCCTCACATTGCAAAATACAATCATCCCTTCCCAATAGTCCCCAAAGACTTAAGTCATTCTAGCGTTAACTCAGAAATCCCAAGTCCAAAGTCGCATCTAGGACAAGGCTAGTCTCTTCTGCCTATGAATCTGTAAAATCAAAATGAGTTAGTTACTTCCAAGATACAATGAAAGTATAGGCATTTGGCAAACACTCCCATTCCAAAAAGAAGAAGTTTGCCAAAATTAAGAGGCTACAGGCCCCATGCAAGTTCAAAACCAAGCAGAGCAGTCATTAAATGTTAAAGCTTCAAAATAATCTCCTTTGACTCCATGTTTCACATCCAGGGCACACTGATGTAACGTGTCGGCTTCCAAGGCCTTGGGCTGCTCTGCCTCTGTGGCTTTTGCAGGCTTCATCCCCTGTGGTTGCTCTCAGGGACTGGCATTGAGTGCCTATGATTTTTCTAGGTACAGGGTGCAAGCTGCTGGTGGACCTACCAGTCTGGAGTCTGGAGGATGGTGGCCCTCTTCTCACAGCTCCACTAGGCAGTGCCTCAGTGGGGATTCTGTGTGGGGACTCAACTCTGTATTTCCTCTCTACATTGTCCTACTAGAGGTTATTCATGAGGATTCCATCATTGCAGCAGACTTCTGCATGGACATCCAGGCATTTCCATGCATCTTCTGAAGTCTAGGCAGAAGCTCTCAAGCCTCAGCTCTTATACTCTGCACTCACAGGCTTAACAGCCTGTGGAAACCACCAAGGCTTACAGCTTCCAAACTCTGAAGTAGTTGCCTGAGCTGTACCTGGGCTCCATTGAGCCACAGCTGGAGCTAGAGTGGCTGGGATGCAGGGAGCAGTGTCCTGATGCTGTGCAGGGCAATGAGGCCCTGGGCCTGGTCCAAGAAACCATTCTTCCCTCATATGCTTCCTGGCCTGTGATGGGAGGGACTGCCACAAAGGTCTCTGAAATGCTTTCCAGGCTTTCTCTCCATTGCCTTGGCTGTCAGCACTTGCCTTCCTTTAGTTATGCAAATATCTGCAGCCTGCTTGAATTCCTTTCTTGCAAATGGGCTTTTCTTTTCTATTATATGGCCATGGTACAAATTTTCCAAACCTTTTAAATATAAGTTCCAGTTTCAGGTTACTTTTTTGCTCATGCATATGAGCATAGGTTTTTAGAAGCAGCCTGGCTACACCTTGAACACTTTGCTGCTTAAAAATTTCTCCTGCCAGATACCCTAAATCATCACTCTAAAGTTCAAATTTCCACAGATCCCTAGGGCAGGGGCACAATGCACCAAGGCTCTTTGCCAAAGGATAACAAAAGTTACCTTTACTCCAGTTTCCAATAAGTTCCTCTTCTCCATCTGAGACCTCATCAGTTTGGCCATCTCTGTTCACATTACTATCAACATTTGGGGTACAACCATTCAATAAGCCTCTAGGAAGTTCCAAACTTTCCTCATCTTCCTGTCTTCTTCTGAGCCCTTCAAACTGTTTTAACCTCTGTCCATTACCCAGTTTCAAAGCTGCTTCCACATTTTCAGGTATCTTTATAGCAATGCCCCACTCCTCAGTACCAATTTTCTATATTAGCCTATTCTCGTACTGCTCTAAAAAAAAAAAAAAACAAAAACGTGACACTGGATAATTTATAAACAAAGAGGTTTAATTGGCTCATGGTTCCATGGGCTATACAGGAAGCATGATGCTTGCCCTCTGCTTGGCTTCTTGGGAGGCCTCAGGAAACTTACAATCATAGTGGAAAGTGATGGGAAAGCAGCCTCATCTTACATGGCCAGCACAGGAGCAAGATGTCAGGGGGAGATGCTTCACACGTTTAAACAACTAGACCTCGTGAAAACTCTATTATGAGAATAGCACCAAAGGGATGGTGCTAAACCATTCTTGAAGGATCCACCCCTATGATCCAATCACCTCCCATCAGGCCCCACCTTTAACACTGGGGATTATAATTTAACATAAGATTTGGATGGGGACACAGATCCAAACCATATCAGTAAGATTGCCTAACTGCTAGATATTTTAGGGAAGTATTTATGATTCTCTCAAACATATCTGTATTTATCAGGATGGGCCAACTTATGTGTTAGTAACAATCTCCAAATTTTGGTAGTTTAGTTTATTTAAAGAAAATTCTAGCTAGTGCAAAGTCTCTAGGGCAGCATTCCTTCATGTGTTTGCCCATCCTTCTAAGCTGCTTTGATTTTATGACACTTCATATTAATAAGTGCCCTGATGATGTGGCAGTGCAAGACAGAACTGCACAACAGCTTCTACATGCTTTTAACTGGAAGCGACGTACCTCATATTCACATTATATTGGCCCAAGTCAATTACTTGGCCATGCCAAGTGATTGATATGGTTCGAGTTTGTGTCCCAGCCCGAATCTCATGTCAAATTGTAATCCCCGATGTTGGAGGAGGGGCCTGGTAGGAGGTGATTGGAACATGGGGGTAGACATCCCCCCTTGCTGTTCTCATGAGACCTGGTTGCTTAAGTGTGTGGCACCTCCCCCTTCTCTGTCTTCCTCCTGCTCCGCCCATGTAAGATGTGCCTCTTTTCTCTTTGCCTTCCACCATAATTTTAAGTTTCCTGAGGCCTTCTTAGCCAGGCTTTCTTTACAACCTGTAGAACCATGAGACAATTAAACCTCTTTTCTTTATAAATTTATAAATTACACAGTCTCAAGTAGTTCTTTTTAGCAATGCAAGAATGGACTAATACACTGATCTTTAAGGAGACAGGGTAAGACAATCCTCTCTTGTGCTTAGTGGGGTGAACTGGATAACAGTAAAGAGCAAAGATGCTTAACAAAATAAAATAAATTTCTTAAGAAAAATACTTTGCTATATTTTATGTTTCCACTGTTGTTTTTCTTTCACTCTTACATGTAATTCATATCACCTTACATTATGCATCTTAAATTTTTCTAGAGCAAGATGAGGTAAAATGTGCCTTCAGAGAAGGGAACTTTGTCTTATTTGTAGTAGCCTCAACAGCTGTAATAGTGCTTGGCAAAGATAGAAATATATTATTATATTAATCAGCAAAAGATCTTAACAAAAGGAATATTTTTAATAATGAAAATAACTATTAGAATATTAGAACAAAACTTTAATATGTTTTGTTTTGTACATCCTCATGGACACAAACGGAAAAAGTTACCTGAGGTCACATGACCAAGCAGTAGCACTTACAGATGCCATCAAGCTGTCTCATAATTTAGTGCTATGATTAAGTCACAAATTAAATAAGTAAGGTGGAGGGGAGAAGAGAAATAGATAAAAGAAGCAGAAGTAAAGACATCATAAAAGAATACTGTCTTATTTCTAGGTAAGTGACAAGAAGTAATTCATGGATATTTTTCTATTTGAGAGACAGAGTTCTCAGTACTAAGATAATAAAAGATGAAAGGACTTCCACTTCAATGATAATATACATAAGAAGAATATAAATAGCTGTTTTTATTGAAATGGAGAGTGTAGGAGTGAAAATTATGCATATGCATGTCTGTGGCTCTTGAGGAATGAAATTATCTACGTGGGTTGAAGGTACCAGTAAGCATTAAGCTCTGAGTACTTAGAAAAACATACAAATATTTTAAAAATAATTTTAAGGAGTGCTAATAGTAGTGGAAGCAATAAATTTAAAAATTATCTTCCAAACAAACATTGCTCCTTCTGTGGGAAACATGATGAGGTATTCTCATTCCCTGCTGTAATAATGATTCAAGTGTGTAATATTCTATTTAATTTAGCAGACCTGCAAAGTACTGTCTTCCAGAAAAACAGATGTTTCTTCAGGGAATACATGAAACCAGCTACTAAAATTATCTATTTCTGTGGAATATACTTAGCAATCACTAAAAATGGAATTATTATTTTTTTAAATTTAGGTACTATACTAAAATCTTATCTTTCAGTATTAGCAAATACTGAATTTAATAATATTCCATTCTCTTCACATTATCAAAGATGTTGTGATTTACATAAATGCAGCTGATAGTGTTTTTTCTTTCCTTTTTTGTTGCAGCATAACTTAGCGTAAAATTCACCTTCTTATATTACAGTTCAGTGAGTTTTGACAAATACATATAATCATGTAAGCACCACCAGAATCAAGAAACAGAATGGTAGCATCACCCTCTAAAAATCCCTCATGTCTTTTTGTGCTCAACCACTGCCTGTATCCTTAGCCCGAGGGAACCACTGATCTGTTTTCTGGTGTTGTAGTTTTGCCTTTCCAAGAAGATCCTATAATTATAATTCAACAATATATAAACTTTAACTCTGTCTTCATCACAGCATAATGCATTTGAGACTTACTCATGTTTTTGCATGTATCAATAATTAGCTTATTCATTTTTGTTGTTTGTTGCTTAGTAATATGCCACTATGTAGATATACCACAGTTTGTTTATTTACTTCTCAGTTGAATAATATTTGGGCCATTCTACCTTCTGGTGGTTGTGAATAAAGCTTCTATCAATGTGTGTGTACTTACTTGGGTAAGTACCTGGCAGTGGGATTGATGGGTTATATATTAAGTGTTTGTTTAGCTCTGAAAGAAATTGTCAGCCAGGCATAGTGACTCACAGCCTAAAATCCCAGCACTTTGGGAGGATGAGGTGGGTGGGTCAGCTGAGGCCAGGAGTTTGAGACCAGCCTGGCTGATATTGTAAACCCCATCTCTACTAAAAATACAAAAAAAAAAAAAAAAAAGTACCTGGCCATGGTGGCACATGCCTGTAATCCCAGCTGTTCAGGAGGCTGAGGCACGAGAATCACTTGAGCCTGGGAGGTGGAGGTTTCAGTGAACTGAGGTCATGCCACTACACTCCAGCCTGGGTGACAGAACAAGACTCTGTCTCAAAAAAACAAAAATAAAACAAATGAACATAAAATAAATTGCCAAGCTTTGTCCAAAACAGGTGTCATTTTGCATTTACAACAGCAATGTGTAAGAGTTGCATTTGCTCAATATCCTCCTCAGAATTTGGTATTTGATTATTTGGTAATTGATTAACATGATAACAATAGTCATTATTATTATTACTTTAGCCATTTTAATAGGGCTGCAGTGGAATCTCATTGTAGTTTTAATTTTTTTAAATACAACAATATTGAGTATCACTTCATATGCTTACTTGCTATCCATTTGTATTTACTGAAGTGTTTTTTCAAATTTTGTGACAATATACTATTGGATTGGTTTTCTTCTTATTGAGTTTTGAGTGTTGTTTATATATTCTAGATACAAATCCTTTATCATCTAAGTGCTTTGCAAATATTTTCCTCTGGTCTGTTCCTTGTTTATCATTTTCTTAAGAGGAGAAATGTTCAATTATGATAAAATCCAATTTATTATTTTGCCCCTTAACTGCTAAAAGTTCATAAGTCTCCCAATCTTTGCTGTGGGATGGTGTATGTGCTGTGACACACCTCTAATGCTCAGGCAGGTAGCTTACAACTCTGCCCCAGCCTTCATTTCTTGCTTCATAAGCCGCAACATGTGGCCTTCTAGATTCCTAGGAATATATTGGACCTTTGCAAAATGCTTAAAATCTCATTCCCCAACTTTTATTTTTATATTTTTGGTCACTTTTTCCCCCCAACGAGTTACCACTGCCATGAGCAGCTGCAATATTAAGCAATTGCTGCTGATTGTTTTTGACAAATGCCTTCAGAGGAAAGGCTGTTTGCCCTGACTGAGCTTTCATTTAGGTCAAATAAAGAAAAGCTGAATGAGGGGGATTTTGAGAAAACTGCAAGACAAGTCAAATAATGACAATTTTCTGAAAATAATGATTTTGGAGAGCTCCAAACCTGTTTTGCCACCTCCAGTGGCTGCTGTTTTTCACCATGATTTAGTAGCCACTGTTTTTCAGTGTTACTGCAAAGCTGTGAAAAGACAGATGAAAACAGAGTGAGTTAAATATTCTTAACAAGATTCAGCATTTTGTTTTAAATAAATACTTCTTTGTTACCAGCCTTTAGTTGTTACTAGAGTTTTGAAAAAGTTGGCATTGATAATTCTTCCAGTGTTCTCATTGTTTCTATAGAGAAGCAACGTTTTGCAAATTTGTACTCCACCATTCCTGCTGATGTCTGCAAATGACTTCTTGTTTCAAGTTCTCTAAAAGCTACATTTGTGGTTTAGCCTTTTGTTTTTTAACTTTATAGACATGAAGCCAGTCATAGGTCAATCACCAGAACCACATCTCTTGGCCTTAATATAAAATTATATAATACTTTTAACAAATGAATATTTTTATATTATGAAACCTCACATTTTTAACATGAAGCCTCTGAGGATCTTCAGACTCATGCCATGTGGTGTCATGTCATTCCTAACCGACTAATGGGATCTCTCTTGGTAGGCTGTCTGTGGTTCAAAGAACTTGTGTGATGGATATATTTGCTAGTACAAAACAAGGATATGCCTGCATGTCAGCACAGTTCACCTCTCCTCACAGTGAGAGTAAAGGAGTAAGGGCTAGTTCTCCTGTTTGAGGGTCTGCCCATGAGTAATGAGAAATGTACAAATAATTATTTAATGACAATATTTAAATAAATACTGAATGAAAAAATATTGTGTGATCCAGAAACTGGTGAAGGATATTTTTCTGGTTATCTGTTGTTGCATAGATATTGTTGCCCTCAGAGATGGCAAAATATATAAAATAAGTGGAAAAAACTCAAATAACGTTAAAAAGTCACGATATCTCAAGTTGCCTGTCTCTGAAAACTTCCACCTTAGCACTTTGGGGCCAAAATAATCTTCCTTACACTAATACTACTTAGTCCTAGAGCTGTGTTGCCATGTCAACCACCCTCTCTATTAACTCTTACTTTCACCTAGATTCAAATCTTTATTTTCTAATATACCTATAGTTGTATACATATCTGAGATCAGCATAATTGCAGTGTATCATACTGTTTACATTAATGTGTTTTTGAGTCAAACAATTTTAGGTTTAAATTGTATTTCACAGCTTATTAACCATAAGATCACAGGCAAGTTTCATAACCTCTCAAAACTTACTTCTCCACATTTATAAAATGGAAACAATAATAACTAACCAATTCAGTTATATTGAACATTTAATGATAATTATAATAGAAACACAATGATAGTACAAGACCCAAATCCCTTGTTTCAACCTGCAAAATCCAGAAATTTTTGAAAACTTAAGATTTGGAAAGGTATATTTGGTGTCAAAATCTCACATGAAATGTAGTGATGTAATGCTATTTTACATATATGTATAAATAATTCAGATAGGGTGGTCACGTAAGACTTCTCTGATAAAACGTTCTGTTCAGAATGTGTGTGTATATATATATACAATGTGTATATATTGTGTATATACACACTGTATATATATATACACTATATATACACACTGTATATGTATACACTATATATATACACACTGTATATGTATACACTATATATATACACACTGTATATATATATACACTATATATATACACACTGTATATATATATACACTATATATATACACACTGTATATATATATACACTATATATATACACACTGTATATATATATACACTATATATATACACACTGTATATATATATACACTATATATATACACACTGTATATATATATACACTATATATATACACACTGTATATATATATACACTATATATATACACACTGTATATATATACACTATATATATACACACTGTATATATATACACTATATATATACACACTGTATATATATACACTATATATATACACACTGTATATATACACTATATATATACACACTGTATATATATACACTATATATACACACTGTATATATATATACACTATATATACACACTGTATATATATATACACTATATATACACACTGTATATATATATACACTATATATATACACACTATATATATACACACTGTATATATATACACTATATATATACACACTGTATATGTATACACTATATATATACACACTGTATATGTATACACTATATATATACACACTGTATATATATACACTATATATATACACACTGTATATATATACACTATATATATACACACTGTATATATATACACTATATATACACACTGTATATATATATACACACTGTATATATATATACACACTATATATATACACACTGTATATATATATACACTATATATATACACACTGTATATATATATATACACTATATATATACACACTGTATATATATATACACACTATATATATACACACTGTATATATATATACACAGTATATATATATACACATTTATATTCTGTGAATATGTATACACTTTCTGCAGAATTATTAATGTATTTAGTTCCCAGACTCAGCCTTAAACTAATTATAAGATTTTGTGGACCTGCAATAATAAAGTACCTTTAATTTTTTTTTGTTTGTGTTCTTTCTTACTTCTTTAATAGAAAGAGAGTAATCTAAGTAGCACTGTGGTGGATGTTAACTGAGGCTAACCTTTGTAAGGAATTAGGAGGCAGAGCTCTCACCTCTTCCAAGATGTGTTTTCAGGCAGTGATGCTAAAAGGTAGACTAGGCAAAGCAATGTCGATATGCAACTTTATGATTTCCCAACATTGATTTGAAATGAAACAGTGGGAGAAACAAGCAGAATTCAGAAGCTTTCTCAACATTATGTCTCAGTTAGACTCATATAACTCATATTCTTCCTTGAACTTACTCAATTTTTGATGGCACAAACATTTTATTAATTTTTCTCCTATTTTCCTCTGGTCTTGGCCTCAGTGAACTATGTATAATTACAGAGTTAGTTACTCTTTATCAAATTTGGAGGATTTTTCCTCTTCAAAATTTAACATAAAATGGGAATCTCATTGCCAAAAGATTGGAGGATGTATGAGGACTTTAATCTCAGTTGCGTGCTGTGCTTATTTTGTTCAGCCTCCAACTGTGATCTTGCTGCTCTTCATTTTTGTGGTCGCAAAAATGTAAATATTCTTTAGGTCCTCCCTGCTGATATTGCTGTGGCTCTATAAGTTCCTGTGGATCTGTACACATTTCCCCTGCATTCCACTTTCACTTGCGATATTTCCTTAGTCTTGGTACTATTTTTTTCTTGAAATTCAAAACAAATACATTCCACTCAGCAATTATGACTATTATTATTAATCAGATGAAAAAGCTATGGAAGTCAAGACTTTTTTTTCTTTGTGAAACATTGCCAAGTACACTAAAACTAAACTAAAATTAAATTTAAAACAAAATAACTTAAAATCTTATTTATTTAAGTAACAATTTTACTATTAAAATAAATTAAATATTTGATCTAAATTAGATTTCTGCTTATAATAGTTTCTAATCAGGATGACCAGTAGTAATAATGCATTTTTAAAAGTAGAGGAGAAAAAACTCATTTATTGTAAACTTATATTTATATATTTAATTACTTTTTAAATTCAATAAATAATCCTTTAATTAGTGTTAGTAGTGGAACACATCAACTCAACTCACAGAATAACATCATTCTATAAGCACAAAAATTAAAAACTAATGAAGTCATTTGTTAGCTTTTAAAAGAATAGGCTTATGTATACCACAGATAAACACATTATGTAGTATTTTACGATGAGATCTAACCATAAAAATACTAACAATTACTGTCCCATAAACTAAATGTGTCTTTTAAATGAAAACTTTCATGCAGTTGAATTAAATGTATAAGGCTGATTCATTGATTACAAATAGATCTAGAAAATGAAAAAGAAACACATTATCCTGGGAAAAGTATTGTGCTAAACAAAGAAATGGGCAGGTATCATATCAATGAGTTAACTCAGTGTCCTCATATACTAACTAAACAGCTCAAAGATGTCAGGAATCAGTCTGTGCGTACATAAATTCAAAAAATAATATTTGTAGTGGTGTGTAGTAAAGATGTCTGTCAGAGTATATTTTAATTCACTTCAAAATTTTAGTGTAATTTAAATTTTTAATTTTCAACAATACTTTTTCTACCATAGTGGTATTAGTCTTTCCTCATGCTGCTAATAAAGACATACCTGAAACTGGATAATTTATAAAGGAAAGAGATTTAATTGACTCACAGTTTCACATGGCTGGGGAGGCCTCAAAATCATGGCAAAGGCAAAGGAAGAGCAAAGTCATGCTTTGCTTTGCTCCTTTATAAAACCATCAGATCTCATGAGATGTGTTCACTATCATAAGAACAGCATGGGAAAGACCCACCCCCATGATTCTATTACCTCCCACTGTGTCCTTCCCATGACACGTGAGAATTATGGGAGCCTACAATTCAAGATGAGATTTGGGTGGGGACACAGCCAAACCATATGAGTAATTAACAGAAAATACTGATTTTGAAAGCAGAAATTAATAACACAGTATCCTAATTAATTTTGGCTTAACTTTATTAGGGTTTTGAAAATTGATTGCCAATGTAATTTTTATTGATTTAAAAATATATAATTTTTCATTTTTATCATCCTGTATTGTATGTTTTCTCTTTCTATATAATTTATACTTTTTTTCTGATAAATGATTACTAATTTTTATAAAACAATGACCTCTAATCACTAATTTAAATATGTTTTCTTTAGAGAAAAAAATTATACACATTTTATTCATCAACAAATGTTTATCTTAAGCTTTCATGAAGGTATTTGCATCTAACAAGTGAGAGCTTTTTATGGGATCTGCTATTTAATTTGGTGTTCTATTTTCTTTATATTTGTAAATATCTTATAATTTACATTCAATTGCAATCAGTCAATCACCACCAAATTTCACAGTAACTCCTATGTGAAAATAGTACAATAATCTTAATGCTAACTACCTGTTCACATCTTTTCCCATGAAATGATCCTGTGGATTTTCAAGAAGTCCAGAACTTGAGGCAAATATATAGATTACCAGGAAGAGAATCAGAAGTTCTTTAATCATGGGTTGCAGAACATCAAGCTTCAAATTGGCAAAAAAAACAAAAAAACAAAAAAAAACAACAAAAAAAAAACAAGAGAGGGAAAAGGGGGAAAACCCAACTATCTTCTGCATTAAAAAATACAAGCACATTTTCACTCAAAAAGGATGACCTAAAACAAACCTTTAAATCTAATATTGATTACACAGAAATTATTTCGTTTTATAGTGGAAAATGTGTTTTGAAGGCAAATTCTAACTAGATTAGAATGTTAGAAATTCTCAGGCACACTAGCTTTTGATTGCTGAAGTTTCAGTCTTGCAAAGCTGTCAGCAAAATTACATAAATCTTATTTTTAAATTTCTACAAAGGTGGTCTGAACAATTCTTATTAGTTATTACTTTTTCAGTCCCCAAACATCTTTTCTAAATAATTCATTTCTAGGCATGCCTATTTTTACTGAAATATAATAGAGGATACTTCATTCAACAAAACTCATCGAGTTTGCATGTTATAACTACATCTTCATTTGGTTAAAACTTGCTATCTATAAAGTAAACCATTTTGTATATTCTTCATTTTCTTTTTTTTTTTAAAGAAAACACTGATTAAACACAGTAAGAAACTACAATGTGAAAGTTTATAAAAAGTGAGAATAATTTAAGAGCAAATATAAGTCTTGAGATTCTAACAAGTATCAAAAAGTATTTATTATAAAGTGTCTTCTGTTTTTTTAAATGTGTTCTCTACCAACAGTCCCAGTCAGAAGAATGACAGAGATTGCCTCATAACTGTATAATTTGAAATACTTTTACTTTCTTTTCTTTTTTTTTTTTTTTTTTTTTTTTTTTTACCAACCAGCCTATCAGCGTGTGATTTTTGAAGTTATGTGCTAAAGCAGGGTATTCACTCTGTAGACAGAACCAAGCTGGTTAAAATGGAAAGTTTAAATCCCACCTACGTCTAGCAAAGTTTCTAAGGCTCACCACATATAGCTGAACATTTTGCAAAGACAACTTGTGGGACCACAAATATAATTTGCTTTAGCGATTATACATAATAAGATCAAAATTAACTTTTATAGGGCATTTACAGTGTGTCTAGTATTGTGTCATAGGAAATCACATATTATTTTATATACCTCTTACAATGTCCCGTAAATTAGATCTTACCTACAACATTTAACGGATTGAAAAACAGTAACAAAAACAAGACGCTTAAGCTCTGAAAATTACTGTGTGACCTGCCAAAAATTGTATGGACAGAAAGTGGCTGATCAAGACCAGAGTCAGGTTTGAATTCCATGGCCAAATATTATAGATATTTCCAGGTAGATAAATGTTTCTGTTAACATATCTACAACAGGATAAGAATTCCAGAAAGCAACATCGTGTATTATTTTCATTTCATATTCAATTCACTTGAGTGTCTTTCATTTCTGAATTCCATAGAGATGTTCCACATGCAAAAATAATATGACTCAGTTTATTTACATAAATCAAGATGAAATAACTTGTTTAAATAGGCAAGTTGGTACATATAACAGTCTATTTAGGAACCACTGACATAAAGACTACCATCAGTTCTGGGGCAATTTTTAGTATTAAGAAATATCTGAAATTCAAAGAAAATACTTCATTTACTCACATGTCATTTCATAGAGTTATTCATACTTATTTATAGGACAAAAACTTTTCTCAGTACAATTATGTCTGAAAATTATGCATTCAGAAAACCTTTTTTAATAAAATATAATCATAATTCAGATATATTGTGAAATATGCATGGTGCAAAGCATATTATTGACATATAATAAGTTTTATTATGACAATGTATAGGCAAAAGTGTATCAGAAAGGATAGAATTTATTGATTCTCCATGGTTTTTCCTTTGGTGGCATGCTTGAGCTGGTAGAGCTGGTCATATCCTGAAGAGTGTTCCAGCAGGGGGAACCTCCCCACTATGCAGTTTTATATATTTATATCCTGGGTGTAGGGACACTTGGTTTTCTGTATAACCAACGGAGTTCTTAGCCCAGGAAGTAGCGCTGCAGAGCCTTTATTGCTCATTCAGGAGGGTTTCATAATAACTTTCTTCCTTTTAGTGACAGTACACTCTCTTCCTCCTCTGTCTTCTGTAATCTTTTGCTTTGTCCAGCAAAACCAGCTAATGTCAACTGCCCCAGAAAAGCAAGGAAAAAAGCTCCCCTGGCCATCAGTTTGTTTCTTCTATGTAGAAGCAATTATTTACAAAGTATATATTCTTTAAATGGTAAATTATTAAATTATCTTACAATAATATCACATTTTCCCCTAAGTTTTGGCTTAAATGTGAGTACTCCAAGAAGAAACTGAGTAATAGGACAGACAGAAGGCAGCTGGAATGGAAAAACAAATGAAAGAGCACACAGATAATTTATATAGATACAGACTACAAAGAGACTGATCTATAGCTAATCAATATTAACATTTGCTGGGTCAGTAACTCATGAATATGTTAGCATTTCTAAGACCTCATTTGCTTGCTAAGTCTACTTAAAACACACGTTTAAATATAAGGTATTCCGACAATTAAAAATCATTCTGTAAAAGATACTATCCTGAATAGCAGCAATTCTTTGAGTGATAGATTCTGAGGAAAACTTTGTATAAGTCTAAACCAAAAGGAGAGACATAATCTAATAGAAAATAAATGTTATGATGTGACATATATTAAAGGGAGAAATATTAATATTTATGAGAAGGAATGAAACAGAAACTGAAGAAGAGAATATATTAAAAACAAAATAGAATTATTTTGAAATTAAAAGACAAATCACCAATTAAGAGTAGAAAATGTATGTCTGTATCATAACAATATGGACAGTGAAAAAAATCCAATGAAATATAAAACTCAACAGAGAAAGAATGAAATTCTCAACAGTGTATAAAAGATAAACTTTTTGAAAAGTGGTGCTAGGTTAACTGGTTAGGTGTCTGAAAAAGAGATAAAACTGTTTCGCTTCCTTACATAGAAACCTGGTTTAAATTCCAGATAAGTCAAACTTTTAAATGCATATTTATGACTCTATGCAAGTATTCATATTAAACATAGATAACTGGCTATATAGCAAGGTAGGGGAAAAACTGTAACTCAAGCTCCAGAAGCAATAAAGTTAATGATTTATATACATATGATTAATTAAAACTTGTTTAAAATGTTTCTTCATGGCAAAAAAAAAAAAATTGTAGAGCAAAGGACAAATGAAAAACCGTGAAAATATTTGCAACTTACCTTGCAGAACAGTGATTTCTAACAATCGAGAATTAAAATGAAATCACCTTTGCAAAAACTATGACAGAGAAAGAAACTGAACATTGCTTATTCCATCTTTCTTCTAACCTCAGGAACTAACTACTTTTGTTACCTTTAAAACAAACACTGTAAAAATCCCTTCCGGAAACTAATCACGTCCTTGTGCAGGGACTAAAACTGCCTTTGTAAGACTAATGAAAGGCCACAAGGTAGGATTATGAAAGGGGCCTGAATTCTGCTAAGATTTAGGTGTAGCTAATGTCCCCTAGCATGTTTTTCTATGATTCCTTACTGCTTAGGAGTCTTGTAGTCAGAGGCCAAAAGATTTGTAACTTCCCCAATTGCTCCTATAGACCAACATCACTATTGTAAAACTTAAGACTGGTCTTTGAGATATTTTTCAGGGTTTTGCATTCTGGAGATCAACAGACTCCACCTGGACCCACCTGGATCCATAATTCATACCAAAGAACTGATTCAAGTAATCCTGTTGCCTCCACCCAGAAATTGACTTAATGCACAAAGATGATTTTGAGCCCCCTATGATTTCTTCTCCAACCCAACCAATCAGCATTCTTCATTTCTTAGCTCCCTGCTAGCCAAACTATCTTTGAAAAACGCTAACCTCCCATTTCTCAGGAAGGTGGATTTGAGAACTGTCTCCTGTCTTTCTGTATGGCTGACCTTGTGATGAACTCTTTCTTTGCTGCAATGCCTGCTGTTCCTAGTGTACTCACTGGCTTTTCTGGGTAGCAGGCAAAATGAACCCATCAGGCTGTTATAAAAAGACCAATAAACTAGACAATAAAAATGGAGATTTACTGAAAATCACTGACATGGGGCAGATTGATTAAAAAGAGAAAAGGCATACAAATTTATTTAACATGTATACACAAGAGCCTTCATAATAAAGGCCCAACCCCACAAAAAGATACAGAAACTTATGTACCATCTTGAGGTTACAGAAATAATGCTGGCTCAGAGCATGGCCCAAAACAGGTTATGGTGGTACATCAGGTTTTACTGGCAAGACAGGTAAAGGAGAAGGAGAAAAGGAGGCTTGGCTAGCAAAGGTGGTCTTGCTATGTAGATGAAACCTCACTGGTAGCAGCTCTCAGAAAGAATAAATGATAAACGTTTTCTTCAGACCTTTAAAGATGTCAGTCTCAATTAATCTCTTCTGGATCTGGACAAGAGAACGCTTGGATTCATCAACAGAGATTCTCTACAGATGCATATCTCCCCCAGATTAAAACAGCTTTGCAAGCCCACTTCAGTTGGCTGGGCCTGTGGCAATCATCTCAAAATAGGTCAAAGAAACATATTTTGGGGTAAAATATGTTTATTTACTTCACATTATTAGCAGTTTAGAGAAAAATGAATGCAACTGACCCATCAACATAATAAAATGATGAATTTGAAACTGCACAAATAAATCATTTCTCACAGTTATGATGGAAAATATCCAAAACATGGACATATATACTCTGAGATGGAGATGCTTATATATTGCCAATGAACATGTAAAATGAAACAACTCTTATGGAGGGACTTTGACAACATCTAGAAAATTTACTTACAAATTTTCCTTTTATCCCAGTAATCTCACTTCCATGAATCCATTTGCAAAAAATACACCAACGGAATCAATCATAAGAATGAAGACAGAAAGACCTAAGAGTGAAGATATCCTTTGCAACATTATTTATAATAGTGAAGGACTGAAAAAAAAAAAAAAAAGGTCATTCAATGGGGAATTACGAGACAGAGCAGAGATTCCTCTTAGGGGTCTGCTGACTCCCACCCTTCCAAGTATGAAAATAAAGGAAAATCTTGGGTGTCTTCAAGGGAAATTCCAGGCACCTAGCTAGCCTTGAAAAGCAAATGAGCAATTTGATAAAGCAAGAAGGTAATAGTAACTTAAAACAATAACTGAGGAAATTAGTCATGGGATGTTTGATTCCCTATAGAAAATTTTTAAATAAACCTTCTTCTCCGTAACCAGTAGCAATTCAGAAAATCTCTGCATGCATCTATGGCCTGTAAGCACCCGCTCCCCTCTTCAAGATATCCCACCTTTTTAGGCCAAACCAGTGTATAACCTCCATGTATTTATTTAAAATTTTGCCTGTAACTTCCGTTTTCCTGAAATTTACCCCTGCCTTTAAAAAGCCCTTGTTTGCAAGCCATCAGAGAAGGTGGGTCTTAAGAGTGAACTGTCTGATTCACCTTGCTTTGCACCCTGCAAATAAACACCCTCCTTTCTCCTGAAGCGACATCTCAGTTGCAGGTATTTGGCCTTACTGCACGGGGCAAGCAGACCCCAGTTCAGTTAGGTAACAGTTGCTTAAATAAAGTATCGTACATTTACATAGTGGAGTAAAAAAGAATGAGTATTATCTCTACATACTGCTAACTGAAGATATATATATTATATATACATGATATATTGTTTGTTGGGGAAAAAGAAGCAGAGACAATATTTCTGCCTCCAGCTTTGTGGTCAGTGACTCTTCAGTCCACTCTTCAACTGAGTAGTCTGAAACTGAGTCTGAGTAGTCCTTTACTGAGTAGTCTGAAACTGAATTGGTTTTCAATGCCATGATCCATTTCATCTGCAGGTGCCTACTGTAGGTCTTAAAGTCATCCAAAGTTTAAACACCCAAATTTTTAACTGTCTGATCCTGGTAACTCTCCTGGGCAACACATATTATGGCCTCGCTCAACTGCACCTATTTGTTGTTATGGTTGTAGTAGAACTCTATTCAAATTATATAAATAATAAATGTGTTGTTTTTAAATGGGTAACAAGGACAGGCAGCGAAACTGGTTCTGAAAACTGGGAAGGTATTGTGATCTAAAGCAGGTGTAAGCTTACATAGGCTCAGATAATTAAAAGGACTCCCAGACTTCTAAAACATATTTATGTGAGACTTTAATAAAAGTAAAGGATATGGTAGAACCAGACAAAGAAGGAGCAGGCTATGATTTGATTGATGGTGCATCTTCTAAACTTTAAGTGAAAACTTAATCCCCAATGCAACAGTCCTAAGAGATGTGGCCTTTGTTGAGGTGTTGGCAGAGCCCTCATGAATGGGATTAGCACACTTATAAAAGGTCTTGGGGTTGAAGGGAGCACTGTCTTGTCATTTCACCTTCTATTGTGCAAGGACACAGTGATTTTCCACCCTGGAGGATGCAGCAATAAGGTGCCACTTTAAAAGCAGAGAGTATCCCTCACCAGATACCAATTCTGCTGACAGTGATCTTGGACTTTGCAACCTCCAGAACTGTGAGAAATAAATTTTTGTTCTTTATAAATTACCCAGTCTCTGGTATGGTGTTATAGCAGCACAGATGGCCTAGGCCAACAGGCAACCACCAGGGGCCTGAGAGCTTTCTAGAAGAGGTTCCCTAGGATCTTGCTCACACAAGACACACTTTTTCTCTGGTATATGAAATAGCATGTTATATGTAATGCATTTGGGTTTCAGGGGAGATCAGGAAAAAGTTTTCCAGCAGGATGTTCTGTACCCCACTGGTCACATCCAAATCAGGTTATGTAACTAGTAAAATGAGATTTAAGCTGTCAATCCCTATGTGAATTAACAATATAGACAGCTAGTTCTGGGTGTCTCTAAAATACCACGATAAAAACAACTTGCTTAGTGTTTCTTTCTTTTTCTTTTTCTTTTTTTTTTTTTTTTTGAGACAGTGTCTTGCTCATCGCCCAGGCTGGAGTGCAGTGGCATGATCTCGGGGCACTACAACCTCCACCTCCAGGGTTCAAGCGATTCTCTCGCGTCAGCCTCTGGAGTAGCTGGGATTACAGGCACCTGCCACCATGCCTGGCTAATTTTTGTATTTTTGTAGAGATGGGGTTTCACCATGTTGGCCAGGCTGGTCTTGAACTCCTGACCTCAGGTTATCCACCCATCTCGGTCCCCCAAAGTGCGGCGATTACAGGTGCGAGCCACCATGCCCAGTCTTGCTTAGTGTTTCTTGCCTTTATTTTGGAAAGGGGAGAATAGTAATCTTTGGGGCATATCCAGAGACAAATAGAGAGCTGTTCCAACCCAGTTCTAAAATAACGTTCTTAACATACAACTTCTTTTTTCATTTGTCTCATTCTAGAGAAATATTCTTTCTTTTATATCTTCATCTTCAAATATTCTCTTTCTTAGCACCCTCTGCTTGGACATAGCCTAATATTGTTATCAGCCCTAACTAAAAGACTCTACTCTTCAAGAAGCCATTATCAACATAGGCTTCATCTTAGAACTTCTTTATGAGGGAAGTTAAATATTTACCCACCAGCAAGTTGATTGTTTGTAGTTGAGTTATGTATCCACTGATAGTCCATTCAACCATTGGTGAACAGATCTGGATCACACAGTACTCAGAGAAAGTTCTGAAATGTGCAGGCTCCCTTCCAAATTGCCATTGCTATCTTAGTAATTCAAAATAATTGTTTACAGACTGCTTTATGGGGGTCATAGAAGAACTTTGTGGCTGGGATTAAATGGCAAGTGCTGTGAACCAGCTGAGCTCTGAGATACTCAATTCCCAACTTCAGTAAAAGAATGACTCCATTTTTATCTATTTTAAATCCCCTCACAAAGAAATAATTAAAAAAATAAGTTTAACTTTCATTGCTTAACATTTAAATATAACTTCTCATCCTTCCTCAGCAATATATAAGTTTTTTGACAGATAAATGCAAATTTGAAAAATTTTATATCATACTAATTAGAAATCCCTAACTTTGGGGTTATAAATAAAATCTTTAATGATTCAAGAATATTGACATCAATGTGCCTATCTTGGAAAACTACAGAGACAGGCACATTGACGTCAGTATTCTTGAATCATTATACAGTGTCAATAAAATATATCTGCATTTCTTTGTTATTAAGATGTACATATTTAAATTTATCTAAACGAAAGAAATAAAAGAAAATAAGAAAATAGTTATTTCTTGAGGCTAAACCTCTGCCATGAAAAAGGGAGGGGGATGTTATTCTTGAACTCATCCTCAACTTTTTATTAGAAAAATGAGAAAAGTTATTTCATGATTCCAACATTTTATTTGTCTTTTACATAAAAATAAGATTATACACACACACACACACACACACAATGTCAAATAAAGTTTAAAAAAGTCCTCATGAAATTCAACAAAAATTAATTGGCTTCTTTAATATAGCCATTTTGCAATGGGGGAGGGGAGATGTTAAGACAAGATGATAGAGAAAAATAGGCAAAAATATCATCTCAGGTAACTAAGAAAACATTTATACTACTCTTCTCTTTCCTTTGCCCAGAGTTACAGTAGGGTAAATATTCCATGGTCCCACTGATTACAATTTTAAAACAGGAAAATTACTCCATTGCATGAGAAGTCATGATAGTGATTAGCTTTGGGAGAGGTGGGATAATAACAGGAGGGTGATTAAGGATGAATTCTGAGATAATTGTAATACCCTACTTTTTTGGTCTGTTGTGGCCACATTAGTGTGTTCAGTTTGGAGTTGCATCTAGCTATATGTTAATGATCTTTCCACTTCAATGTCTATATGTTTTCCCAAAAACATTTGTTTAAAAAATATCAAAAAATGAAAGTTGAATCAAGGGAAGACAGATATTTTCATGAGGTCCGAAGAAAGAAGTAGGGAGTGAACAGTAGTGAGGGAAAAAAAAGAAAGGAGCCACTTAGGCAGATAGCTAGGACAAGTCCTCGATAGAATTTCTTTTTTTCTAGCAAAGGAACAGCCTGAAAGATCAGGCTGCAAACATAGATAAGGAGGCAAGATCCACCATAAAGATCCTTCCTGTGCAACCAACAAGCTCACTTATATACGGTAGGCTTCAGCGAGCACATTCCTTTCCTCTTTTGGACATACTCAGGGAGTTTGCACAGAAGAGGCAGAGGGTTGGGGTTGCTTTAAACATGCATAAGAGGAGTAATGAAGCATGGCTGCAATGGAGAATTCTGTTCCCTTACACACACGCATTAAGGGAAATTAAACAACATGGAGTAACCTAGGCTAAGAGTCCTCATGTGCACTAAACGGACAGGAAGGAGCCGTTATGAATTCATGCCTCATGTAAATGAATCACCTAGTCCTAACAGGGTTTTCATACCTTATGTAAATGAAATATCTCACTTTACTAGGCTGTTTATAAAAGCCTTTGTATTTGACTGTAGAATAGCAACCCTCTTTCAGGCCCCCTCTCCATTGTGGATAGCTTTCTCCTTTTGCTTATTAAACTTTCTCTCCAACCTCATCCTTGTGTCCATGCTCCTTAATTTTCTTGGTGGTGAGGCAAAGAACTCCCGGTCCTACTTCAAATAACAAAACTGAAACATTGTGGTGCATTGTCAAAGCTGTCACAGTAGCTTCAGACCCTGAAATCTATGAACATCAGGATAGCACCCAAGTTATTCCCCATGTGTTCCCAGGATGTGGTTTAGTAATGAGCAGCAAGTATACACTAATTGAAGAGCTGTTTGAGGACTGAGTGAATGGATGAGTTTCAAATGCCTCAGACACTAATTAGGTCTAGAAAGCAATAGCTAGATTTTACACAAAGGACATTTGTAACAAAAAAAATGGAAAAATTTTAATAAAGTGATAGTTTGTGGCTTAAGAATTGAATGGCAAGTGAAGAATTAGACATTGGGAGCCAAAGCTGCTTTCGAAAAGTTTGCCTGTCAAGAGAGGAAGCAAAATAACAGTTCCTCGAAGCAAGTACTGTGGAGGGAATACAGTGAAATACTTTTGAGTTAAAATTATTAAGCTGAAAGAGTAATGGCTAGTAATTCATTTGGTGGCTACTCTGTTATATCTACTTCATCTCACTTGGTCTTTGCAAAATTTAATTAAGCTGATGATATGATTTCAATTAAAAATTTAAGGAGACTGAGCTACTCGGGAGGCTGAGGGAGGAGAATGGCGTGAACCTGGGAGGAGGAGCTTGCAGTGAGCTGAGATCGCGCAGCTGCACTCCAGCCTGTGTGACAGAGCAAGGCTCCGTCTAAAAAAAAAAAAAAAAAAAAAAAAAAAATTTTGAGGAGACTGAAGTGTAGTGAATTTATGTAGCTGTTCACTGATGCTTAGCTACTGCATTGAAGGGCCAGTGCCTCACATAGAACCTAGCACACAGGGTATGCCCCCAAAATATTTGTTAAATTATAGTTAACAAGAGTGAATACAAAACAGAGAGAGAGAGAAAGAAAAGAAAAAAAATTTCTTTGAATGGAAGGTTTATACTCTTTTTTTCTATGCCATGTTTATGGTATACTTAGATTTTCTTTTTAAAGGATAGGACAATTTTGAACTCTCAGTTACATATGTTAAAGTACATTTTAATAAAAAATTCCAAAATATCATTGCCTCCCAAATCATTTTGGCATCCAAAAATGTGCGAACACATATTGTAGAAGTGATAAGAACCTTTTTCTTGTTACTGTTTTCCTTGTAACATCACTTAATCTATGTACTAAAACTCCTACCCTGAGCTTCAATGAACACACACAAGACTGATTTGCTCACCCTGAATTCCACAATAGAACAACTGGAGTTTAGATTTATAATGAGATAGATAACTTTATAATGAGAAAGATAAAGATAGAAGCAGGGATTATGACAGCTCATCTTTACTCATTAAATATTATAACCAGCAGATGCTGTCTGTATCTAACAAAGACAGTAAGATAAGAAATAATCACTTTCAACTTGTATGTATTATTTTGTCCTCCTTCATCTTCTATAATTCATAAAGCTACTTGATAGCATTTTGGAGCTGTCTTAAACTTCTATAATTCATAAAGCTACTTGATAGCATTTTGGAGCTGTCTTAAACTTCTATAATTCATAAAGCTACTTGATAGCATTTTGGAGCTGTCTTAAACTTACAACTGTTATATAATTTAATTTCACATAACTGGACCACCTTATTTAAATTCTCATTACTTTGACATTTTCAAAACTTATGGAGTCATCTGAGATTATCTTAGTTTGCCAGAAAATTATTAAACATAGTTTGGATCCATTATAAAAGTTTGAAAATCATTACCTTTGAAAATTTTTGGTTCAATAAAATCACAGATGCTGAAAACCTTCAGTTATTCATCTTATATCTATTTCTTTAACATTTTCTGACACAGATATTAACACTGTACCTAAATCCACAGAACTCTCTAATTCTTACATTGAATATTTCTCTGATAAAAAGGGAGACTCATTATAGTGAAACAGCACATAACAGTAAAAATCCCTAATTCAAAATGAGGTTTGTTGCTTGATCATTTTTTTTTAAAATCTTCCTTAGATATCTGTGGACAAAATAATTAGAACAAATTGCTTCCAAGATGTCAATATAGGGGAGAAGTAGAGTTGCTATAATTAGAAGCAGGAACACTATTTTCAGCTTCTGTTTCTTAAAATGCAGCTTCCAATGCTTCTTTTCAGTGACCCAATTGTTTTGATATTTGCAGATAAGCAATCTAGTCCTCTTATCTGATGCACATTGACTAATTTACAGGTTCACTTTCTTCACTTAAATCTTCATGTTATTGTAAAAGGATAAGAAATTTCTGTACTGCAGAACCCATGTTGATGATTACATTTGTTCACATCTGACACAGAAATGAATGAAACTTTGCCGGATTACAATAAAGCCAAATATTTGCCTCAAATGGAAGAGACACTGCTGAATGACATAAAGTCTTTTTTGGCCTTCTTTTGTACTACAATAAATAAATTTAAGTTTGGTTTGTAAATTTCAAGCATACAACACTGGGAAAAGGACCCTAAATTTTCTATCACATTTTGGATCACAGGCACTCTCTCCTACAATACATGTTGCATTGATTGAAGGGACTTTCATCCCTGTCACAGATTAAAATTACAGTATTCCTCCCTTTGTCTGTGGTTTTGCATACTGTGCTTTCAGTTACCTGTGACTAAATATGGTATAAAAATATTACATGATAAATTTCATAAATAAATAGTTCATAAGTTTTAAATTGTGCACCATTTTGAGTAGCACTGTAAAATATTTCCTTGTCCTGCTCTGTCCCTCCTCATCCCACTTGGGGATCTAAATCAGGATCTGAATCATCCCTTTGCCCAGTACAAAGCTACAATAATCAAAACACTATGTTACTGGCGTTAGACACAAAGAACAGAATAATGGGTTCAAAAATAAACCCATGCATATATTATCAACTAATCTCCCACAAGCGTGTCAAGAATACGCAATTGGGAAAGGATTCTGTGTTGAATAAACAGTGTTGGAAAAACTGAACATGCACATGCAAAAGAATGAAATTAAACACTTTTCTTACACCGTACAGAAAAATAAACTGAAAATGGATTAAAGACTTAAATGACTTGAAACAATGAAACTCATAGAAGAAAATATAGGAAAAAAAAGTTTTTTAACATTGGCCATGGCAATTATTTCTTGGATATAACATCAAAGCTACAGGCAAAATACCCAAAAGTAGACAACTGGAATTACATCAAAACTAAAAAGCTTATGAATGGCAAAAGAAACAATAAAAAAAGTGAAAAGGTAATATACAGAATGGGAGAAAATATTTGTAAACCATAGATCTGATAAAGAGTCCATAACTACAATATTTAAGGATCTCCTACAGCTCAATAGCAAAATAAACAAATAAAAACAACAAAAAATCATGTAACTCAATTGAAGAGTGAATAATAAAATCCCTAAATATACATTTCTCCAAGGAATATATAGAAATGGCCAACAGGTACAGGAAAAGGTGTTCAGTACCACTAATCATCATAGAATGTAAATGTATAACTAGATATCACCTCACACTTGTTAGGATAGTTATTATCATAAAAACAAAAAATAACAAATGTTGGTGAGAATGTAGAAATACCACTGCTGAAAAGGTAAACTGGTGCAGCTGCTATGGAAAACAGTATAGAGGTTTCCCAAAAAAATTAAAAATAGATCTACCATTTGAGCTAGCAATTTCATTTCTGGTTGTATATCTAAAGTAATTAAAATCAGGATCTTAAATAAATATATGGATTACCATGTCATTGCATCACTATACTCCATAGCCAATACATGGAAGCAATCAAAATGCTCACTGATGGCTGAATTTATAAATAAAATGTTATATATATACCATTAACTAAGCAGGAGGCCATTAGCCTCAGGCTATCTCATTACTTTGAGTTCCTATATAACCAACAGCAACCTAACTTATGAAGTAAACAATCCAAAATATAATTAGGACTATAACAAACACTTGAGTTTCAGCCAATTGCAGACAGCCAACCGATCAGACCATGCCCCGAAGCCCAATGTCTAAATGTAGACAAACAGGTGATTTCTCCACATTTCTTCCATGTTCAGCCTATAAAAGCTTTTTGCTCATGCAGCTGGGTGGAACTCTCTGAAACTCCTCTGGTTCTTAGTGCTGCATGGTTCATGAATTATTCTTTGCTCTAAGAAACTGTATTAAGTTTAATCTGTCTTTTTTTTTTAAATAATACATACAATGAAATTTTACTCCACATTTAAAAAGATGGAAATTCTTCCATTTGTCACAAGATGGAGGAACCTAGAGGACATTATGCTAAGTGATACAAGCCAGACACAGAAGGACAAATACTATATGATACCACTTATACATATTTTAAAATAGTCACATTCATAGAAGCAGAGAGGGGAATGGTGTTTGCCATAGGCTGGAGTGAGAGGGAAATGGAGAGGTATTAGTCAAAGGGTATAATGTTTCAATTACACAAGAGGAATACATTTTATTGATCTACTACCTATTGTCTATAGTAAACCATATTGTATTGTATACTTAAACAATTGCCAAAAGTGTAGGTCTTTAGCTAGATGATATTAATACAAACAAAATAATAATGATTAAGGAGGACAGGAGAGGGAATGCATATGTTTATGATATAGATTCTGGTGATGGTTTTATAGGTATACAATTATCTTCAAATTCATCAAGTTGTATATATTAAATATGTATGGATTTTTATAGGTAAATCATATCCAACAAAGTAATTTTTAAAGAAAATATATTACTATGATCCGTTAGATTATTTGATGAAATAAGTAATTAAAAGTGAAGTAAATTAAGAAAAGTACTGCTTCAAGTTCCATACTTATATTGAAATCCATATTAAATTAACAAAGATACTGCCTAAAGTTTTATATTTACTTTTTACAGAACTTTTAGAAAATGAAGAATTAAAAACATTTATAATGTAAAGACTAGCTAAAAAAATCTATGGTAAGCATTATTTTCAATGGGAAAAATTTTTAAACATAGTTTAAAGAGAAAGAACAAGACAAGGACTTCCATTATCTATGCTGTTGCTCAATATATTATGTAAAATATGTTAAAAACAATAAGAAAAAGGAGAAAAGTTAACCATTTGGAAAGGAGGATATAATTCTATGGTCATTTCCAGAAAACATAGAGACCTAGATAAAGTCCAAATGACCAAAAACCTTTTCAAACTATTAGAAAATTGTAACAGCATTGCAGAATACAAAATCAATAAGTCAGGGACATTTTGCCACAACATTAAGAATGATTGATATAATGTAATAAAAAAGACTTGCAATTTACAAAAGCAACAAAAACTATAAAATACCTAGGAATCAACTTAATCAAATATTTAAGTATATTTATAGAGAAAGTTTTTAAATGCTATAAATGTGTGAAAAAATAACCTCCATAAATAGAAAAATATGACAAATTAAAATAGTGGAAGTTTTAAGACTACAAAGATCATGTTTTTCCTCAATGGTATGTTAATGAAATTACAGCAAAGTTTTTTTTCTATGAGGAAGATATATTCAAAAATTTATAGAAATAATAGTTTGGTTGGGTCTTTTTGGTGGGTGTTGGGGGAGAGCAAGGGCATTATAAGAAGAAAGGGAAAATCAGATCCACCCTAACAAATAGTAGGTATTAATAACAAACAGTAGGTATTAATAAGTCTCAGTGTCTTAGTCTATTTTCTGCTGCTATAACAGAGTACTACAGAGTGGGTAATTAATAAACAATAGAAGTTTATTTGGCTCATGGTTTTAAGACTGGAAAATCCAAGATTGTGGGACCAGTTCTTGTGAGTACCTTCTCCCAGTGTTATAATATGGCAGAAGGCACCACACGGAGGGGAGAGAGAGGTAGGGAGAGAGAGAGAAAATTGTGCTGAACTCATCCTTTTCATCAGGAACCTACTCCCTGATAACTAACCAACTTTCTCACTAACGGCATTAATCTATTTATGAAGGCAGAACCCTCATCACCTAATCACCTCTTAAAGGTCTCACCTTCCAACAGTTACAATGGCAATTCAGTTTCACCTCGAGTTTTGCAGGGGACGTTCAAACCACAGTAATCAGTAATTAAAATTTGAGACCAGACACTTGGAAATTAAATAAAACAGTTAATTCTTTTATTCTATTGGCAGCTACACATAACCTACATGTAACACTTCTATATCGTGATGTGGAGAAGTATTCCTTTATTACGTATGGATAGTCAGCTCTCTCAATAATCCAGTGAACTACTCAGTGTTTTCAGTAAACTCCTTTACTGCTGAAGTCAGCCTGACTCAGCTTGCATTCTATCTTTGCTAAATGTTGTAAAGGTTTCCACCTTTCACTTTTCAACAGCTTTTGTGCCATTAATAGTTATCAAAAAAAAAAGATTTATCCACAAGATCTTCAGCATCATAAGCCTATATATAAAATGAGGTTTCAGAAACCTACAACCCTTCATCATGATCCTTTCCATCCAAAGGTTTCAACTGTTGTGTAGAGTCCCCAAAGCACACCTTGTATAAGCTCAGTATTTCATTAGTATACAATATCTCTTGCTTTTGCTTTTCCCTCCAGTCTTACCTCTGTCTTAATCCATTTTGCATTGATATAAAATATCCAATGCTTGGGTAATTTATAAAGAAAGAAGGCTTATTTGACTCGCAATTCTGGTGCCTAAAAAGATTGGGCCTCTGAATCTGGTGACGACCTCAGCCTGCTTCCACTTTTGGCTGAAGGCAAAGAGAAGCTGGTTGTACAGGTTACATGGTGAAAGAGGAAGCAGGTTGGGGTGGGGAAGGTGCCAGATTTTTTTTCAACAATCAGCTCTTGCAGGAACCAATAAAGTGAGAATGCATTCACATTAGGGCATTAATCTGTGCGTGAGGGATTGACTTTCATGATCCAAATACCTCTTATTATGCCTGAACTCCAACCTTGCAGATCAAATTTCAACATGAAGTTTAGAGGGGATAAATATCCAAACCATAGAAACCTCCTTGTAAAATTCTTATAGGCAGCACTGTCTCAAAGAATTTTGCTACAACTGATATTGCTGACAGGGTTCTAGGTTTGGGTACCCAAATTCATGTCATTGATGTTGGTGTTGATGTTGCCTGCTGATATCCCCAATGCCTATAGTTGTCCCTGAAGAGGTCAGAACTATGGTGAGATGGCCTTGTCCCTAAGTCTGCGCCCTGCTTTGTCAGCTGGTCACTGAATCAATGTTGCTTGTATTTGAATTCTATGAGGTCTTTCAAGTAATGGGCTCTTCAGTTTCTGATTTAACCTTTTTCTCTGGGTTCAGTACCAATTCAATGAGCCAAGTAAAGCAAATTTAGACTGCCCCATAGCAACTGCATTCCATATTTTTCAGATGTACATGGAAACAAGAACAATCCCTCCTACTTTTCAACCCTCTCCTCAATAAAAAAAAAAAAACATTTTCTATTTATCACAAATAAATTTAGATGTCTTATTTTGGGCTCCCCCGGAACACCCTAATACCCTTAAGAAAATATATTACTGTGATCCATTAGATTATTTGATGAAATAAGTAATTATAAGTGAAGTAAATTAAGAAAAGTACTTAATACTTTTCTTAATTAAAGAAAGTAATCTTTCTTTAATTTTAATTAAAGAAAGTAATCTTTCTTTAATTTTAATTAAAGAAAGTAATCTTTCTTTAATTTTAATTAAAGAAATTAATTAATTTTAATTAATTAAGTAATTTCTTAATTAAAGAAATTAATTAAAGGCTTCACTTTTGGTCAGTTGACTGGGTGGCTGGGTTCACTTCACTCATGATGTTCCTAGGAGATCTTTCAACTATCTAACAATGTAAATGCTCATGGCAAGGTCTTGGTGGCAGTCGTTGTCTACCTGCACGCAACCACTTACTTATAAAGCTGTGATAGGGCATAGGTATTTGTCCCCTCGAAATATCATGTTGAAATGTAATCCCCAGTGTTGGAAGTGGGGCCCAGTGGGAGGTGTTTGGATCATTGGGGGTGGATCCCTAATGAATGGCTTAGCATCATCCCCTTATTGATGAGTGAGTTTTTTGCTCTGAGTTGATGTGAAACTGGCTCTTTAAAAGTGTGTAGCATCTCCCCGCTGTCTCTCTTGCTCCTGCTCTCGCCATGTGATATGCTGGCTCCCCCTTCTCCTTCAGCCATGATTGGAAGCTTCCTGAGGCCTTCACCAGAGACAGATACCAGCACCACACTTCCTGTATAGCCTGCAGGACCATGAGCCTATTAAACTTCTTTTCATTGTAAATTACCCAGTCTCAGGAATTCCTTTAGAGCAATACAGAAATGGACTAACACAAGCTGTACAATGAAATCAGGCCGGTATAAGCACTGATTTATTTTGAGCTTTAGGAAATACTCTGAGGCTTATATTCATAAAAGATTATTGGTGAAAGTAGTATTTACCAACTAAAAACTATCAGAGCTATAAAGTGTTCAGTTATAAGCCAACTTAATTTTATAAATAATTTCCTTTTGGGATCACAAATGTACTAGGTAAAAAAGAGTAAAAATAAAAAAACAAGTGTGCTAATTGTGAAATTAAACATAAATAATTCAGCTGGCTATGACTGCAAACTACAGGCTTGAATGAACATAAGAAAATATTCACACTGAACACAGAATTCTCACAAAGTTTCTTACAAAATTTTCCTGGGCAGATCAGAAGCAGAGTAAACAAAAGACAAGAAAGAAAAAGACAAAGCAAGGGAGAACATGCTCAGAAAAAACAACTCTAATTCTACAACAGATTCTCTCCTTTCTTTGTACATAATTGCTGAGATACTTAATTCCTGTTTCAACTTTGGTTGATTTGATCATTTCAATTTTGATTTAATTTCTAATTTTCTTTTTATTGTATTATTATTATACTTTAAGTTTTAGGGTACATGTGTACAATGCGCAGGTTTGTTACATATGTATACATGTGCCATGTTGGTGTGCTGCACCCATTATCTCGTCATTTAACATTAGGTATATCTCCTAATGCTATCCCTCCCCCCTCCCCCACCCCACAACAGTCCCTGGAGTGTGATGTTCCCCTTCCTGTGTCCATGTGTTCTCATTGTTCAGTTCCCACCTATGAGTGAGAACATGCGGTGTTTGCTTTTTTGTCCTTGCGATACTTTGCTGAGATTGATGGTTTCCAGTTTCATCCAGGTCCCTACAAAGAACACGAACTCATCATTTTTTATGGCTGCATAAAAAATAGTATTCCATGGTGTATATGTGCCACATTTTCTTAATCCAGTCTATCGTTGGACATTTGGGTTGGTTCCAAGTCTTTGCTATTGTGAATAGTGCCACAATAAACATACATGTGCATGTGTCTTTATAGCAGCATGATTTATAATCCTTTGGGTATATACCCAGTAATGGGATGGCTGGGTCAAATGGTATTTCTAGTTCTGGATCTCTGAGGAATCACCACACTGACTTCCACAATGTTTGAACTAGTTTACAGTCCCACCAACAGTGTAAAAGTGTTCCTATTTCTCCACATCCTCTCCAGCACCTGTTGTTTCCTGACTTTTTAATGATCACCATTCTAACTGGTGTGAGATGGTATCTCATTGTGGTTTTGATTTGCATTTCTCTGATGGCCAGTGATGGTGAGCATTTTTTCATGTGTCTTTTGGCTGCATAAATGTCTTCTTTTGAGAAGTGTCTGTTCATATCCTTTGCCCACTTTTTGATGGGGTTGTTTTTTTTTTTTTTTTTTTTTTGTAAATTTGTTCGAGTTCATTGTAGATTCTGGATATTAGCCCTTTGTCAGATGAGTAGGTTGCGAAAGTTTTCTCCCATTTTGTAGGTTGCCTGTTCACTCTGATGGTAGTTTCTTTTGCTGTGCAGAAGCTCTTGAGTTTAATTAGATCCCATTTGTCAATTTCGGCTTTTGTTGCCATTGCTTTTGGTGTTTTAGACATGAAGTCCTTGCCCGTGCCTATGTCCTGAATAGTATTGCCTAGGTTTTCTTCTAGGGTTTTTATGGTTTTAGGTCTAACTGGCTTAACTATAAAATCTATCCTCATGCATATATAAGCATTATATATAAAGTGATGACTATGACTGTATTTGGAGATAGAGCCTTTAAGGATGTAATTAAGTTAAAATGAAGCCAGTAGGATGGGCCCTAGTTCAGTTTGCTAGCATCCTTATATAGGAATACATTTGGGGCTAGGCATGGTGGCTCACACCTGTAATCTTAGCACTTTGGGATGCCCAGGTGGATGGATTACCTAAGCTCAGGAGTTCAAGACCAGTCTGGGCAACATGGAAGAACCTTGTCTCTACAAAAAATACAAAGATTAGCCAGGCATGGTTGCATGTGCCTGTAGTTCCAGCTACCTGGGGGGCTGAGGTGGGAAATTACCTCAGCCTGGAGAGGTTGAGGCTGCAATGAGCCATGATCATGGTACTGTACTCCAGCCTGGGCAACAAAGTGACACCCTATCTCAAAAAAAAAAAATAAATTTGGACAAATAAGAGACACTAGGAATGCTTGTGCACAGAGAAAAGTCCGTGTAAGGGAATAGCATGAAGGTGGCCACTGCAAACAACAGAGAGAAGCCTCAGTGGAAAGCAGACTTGCTGACACTTACCCTTGGACTGCTAGCCTCCAGAAGTAAGAGGAAATACATTTCTCTTGCTTAAGCCACACACTCTGTAGTATTTTTTTTTTTAATGGCAATTCTTGCAAAATCATACACATGGGGAAAAAGTTGAAGAAAGAAAGGCCTATGAGAGAAAAGTTTTCTTAATATGTTTAACGAGCCAGCTATGTAGAACTGTAGTCATAAACCACAGATGGGCCTTCAAAGTTCCTGGTTCTTACCAAGATGGTGACTCATCATGGCTGCTAGATCATTCCCTTGATACCAATCTCAGAGAAACTATAAAGGGAAAAGACCAAGATGCAAGATATGGAAGAAATTGTGGGGCATCCCTCGATTGATAACAAGTTGTTTTAAATGCAGTTGTTTATAGGATGATAGATTTGTCCTGAAACAGGAGGATGGATATCCAGAATGTCTATACAAGGATAAGAGAGAAACAGTAAATTTGGAATTCTGCTTGTGATCCTCTCTCTCCATTGATTTTTTTTTTTAATCTTTAGGATTAAAATTGGGACATTGCAGAATGCCTATATGATTGGGACCTAGGAAAATAGAACAGAATCTCTTTCTAATTTTATTTTTGAATGCCACATTTAGTGCCACTTCTTAAAGACAAACTAAACAGTATTCCTTTCTAAGAACACTCCTCCCCAGGGGTCAAAGAATAAAGTTCTAACCTCTAAAAAAAATTTTGGGGATGAAAAGCAATGATGGTTAGGGTCCTAAGGCATCTGATGACCTCTGCTTGTTACCACTGAACCCCCTTAGTCTAATATGAATGACAATTGGGTCTTCCCTCAATATGAACTGCCAGACAGTAGTGCCACCCCTAATTAGCTCACATATCGAAGTAACAAGACATATAGCTATTTCAAAATAAATATTCATATTTATATTTGATAACATAAGTTGAAATATTAGAACAGACAAAATAAGATTTTAAAATTAGCCTAATAAATACCTTAAAAGAGGTAAGATTAGCAGTATGAAACAATAATAAGATCTTTTAAACCAAGCAGAAATATTACATATAATAGCTGATTAAAACTCAGCCTGAAGTCTCTTAACTGGAACGGATGAAAATCTTCTCAGAGATCTGACTGCAAAAGAGTGTCAAGAACTGGAAACATCCGAGGAAGAAAACAGAAGCTGCCGGCTGACATTCAGAGGCTGAAGGATGAGACAACAGAAATAGCTAACAAAATTGAAAATCTATGATCCACAGAAGAAAGGAAAAACAAGCAGAGGAACAAACAGGTAGCCATAGGCAAGGAAAAAAGAAGTAATATGGACCTTAAAAAGAGGATTTAAGGTTAATATGTCAACTTTATATACGTCAAATTTGAGTTTTTTGTTATACTTTTGGTAAGATTGTTTACATTTATTATCAGTCCAGTGGGTTAGTTTGAGGATGAATGAAGGTCCTTCCCAGGCTCTGCATCATGGCCTTTAGACAGTTACCCAATTATAAGAAATAGCAGGCGGGGCGTGGTTGCTCACGCCTGTAATCCCAGCACTTTGGGAGGCTGAGGCAGGCAGATCATGAGGTCAGGAGATCGAGACCATCCTGGCTAACACAGTGAAACCCCGTCTCTGCTAAAAATACAGAAAATTAGCTGGGCATTGTGGCACGCGCCTGTAGTCCCAGCTACTCGGGAGGCTGAGGCAGGAGTATGGCGTGAACCTGGGAGGCGGAGCTTGCAGTGAGCCGAGATCGCGCCACTGCACTCCAGCCTGGGTGACACAGCGAGACTCCGTCTCGAAAAAAAAATAAAAAATAAAAGAAATACCAGTCATCCTATGTGGAAAAGTACTCTTACTAATTTGCATATATCATTTTGTCATATGAGCACATGCAAATTTGTAAGTACATAGAATGTTACTGTCAATAAAATTCAACAAATGATACGTGAGCAATAACTATATATCTGACACTTTGCTAGATGCTGTTAGGGAAAAGATAACACAACAGTCAATAAAATAGAGGCTCTATCATTAAAAAGATTAATAACCTAAGAAGAGAGATGAATGATCCAAAAATACATCTAATATTATTATTGTAACTGTATATATATATTTTTTCTTAGCCATATTTCCAATAGAATGTAAGCTTCATTAGAGATACTAAGTCTTATCCATTGTTATACCCCTATTGGCCAATGCCTCACACATGGTAGACATTTAGTAGCATATTTGATAGTGGATGACCAAATGAACAACAATAAGTAAAAAGTGCTATGAATATGCAGAGGGAGAGAGATTTCTGATAGAATTAGTGAAAACCTTTTGACAGAGGAAATGAGGTTTATGCTAGAAATCGGAACACAATCAAGAAATTGTCCATAGTAAAAGAGAAAGGAAAGCAAACTGCTTAAAATTTGCAAAGACAAGGAAGCAAGAGAAAGTAGAGAATAAGGTATGTCATGTGCCTCGTATAAAAACATATGATATTCATATATACACATGTATAGTAAACTGTGTTAGTCCATTCTCACATTGCTAGAAAGACTTATCTGAGACTGCGTAATTTATAAAGAAAAGAGGTTTCATTGGCTCACAGTTCTGCACGTTGTACAGGAAGCATTGCTGGGGAGGCCTCAGGAAACTTAGAATCATGGCACAACGTGAAGGGGAAGCAGCATGTCCTATATGACTGGAGCAGGAGGAACAGAGTGAAGGGGGAGGTGCTTCACACTTTTAAACAACCAGATCTTGTGAAAACTCATTCACTATCACAAGAACAACAAGGGGAAACCTGACCCCCCTGATCTAATCACCTCCCATCATGACCGTCCTCCAACACTGGGGATTACAATTCAACATGAGATTTGGGTAGGGACTCAAATCCAAACCATACCATACAGTCATGCACTGCTTAATGATGGGGATCTGTTCTAAGAAATGCATCATTATGTGATTTCATCATTGTGTGAACATCATAGAAATACTTACACAAACCTAGATGGTATAGTCTACTATAGAAGGAGACTATGTGGGATAGCCTATTGCTTCTGGGCTGCAAATCTGTATAGCATGTCACTGTATTGAATACAGTAGGTAATCACACCACAGTGGTTTTTGTGCATCTAAACATGGAGAAGGTACAGTAAAAATATGAGATTATAATCTTATGTGACCACCATCACATCTGGTCCATCCTTAACAAAAACATCATTATGTAGCACATGACTGTATATATTAACAAAATATTTTCTGCCAAAGAAACCCATATTTCAAGAGGATAATTTTATTTTAATTTGGAAATGCTTATTATGTTTCGATTTCCCTTCAGCTTTGACTCTCTCCCAGTTTTTGATCTCGTGCAGGTAGGTTCAAGGGTTTCTTAAAGTGATAAATGTGAATCCTCACATAATGAGCTGCCAACTTGCTTCATCAACAAAAATCTGGCATCATTGTACTGGTGGTGTTTTTGAGCAAGGATTGTGATGCTTTTCTTCATATACTTAAACATGAACTATAATGTCATGAGTTTTTTAATTTAATGGTGAGGAATCACAACAAATTAAAGACAATAATTTACCAGCATGAGGCCTGCTATTTTCCTTTTGTGAAAGGGATTTATTTCTTGAATATATGCAGAATTATTACTTCTGGAATGCAAATTTAGAGACATATCTCATACAGAATGAAATTTCACCTAACGAAGTTAGCAATGGGAATTGGAATTATCAAGTATTTACATTTTTTTGTACAAATTTTAATTACATGATACTAGTGATGCTAATGGGATTTAAACATATTTATTCTCAACATGATCTTAAATCTCTACATGATTAGCGTATTTAATCAACAGAATTCGCAGTTTTATTTGAATATATTTAATTCATTCCTTATGATTATTATAATTTGGTACAAATATAGTGAAAGAAAGGAAAACAGGCATATTTCTAAAACCAAACTGCCTCATTTATTTCCTTGGCTCTCATAAATTCCCCCTCTATTTCCTTAAAAGAACATTGATATGTTATTGCAAATATTGGTGGGCCCTTCCATCTAAGGACAAATTTTGCATTTGATTACGTTGGAATGAATGACATCTTGCACAGACTCTGTGGCTAAATGAGAAGAATGAATGAAAGTAATAGAGTATGGTGCAAACATTAATGAATTTTCCTATTCTCACACCTTTAATTTCTTTTCCTGGAACATCATTAAAAGATAGCTTCTGTTTATTCATAATGTAATTTTAGTTATAAGACAGAAAAAAGGCTAATGTAGGAGTCAGAGAATCATGGACTAGTTTCTATTTGATTCTTGACAAATAATAAAAGGATTTAATGGACTTTTCCAGTATGTTATTTCAATCTTGTTGTCACACAGATGATGAAAAAGAAGGCTAGATAAAAAAATGTCATAGGCTAAATTTAAAGTAATTAAGTTATTTAAAGTTTTAAAAACATTTTGAAAACTGTTCTTGACAATATGTTTATTTGATAATGTGTCATAAGAACTTACTGATTAAATAGACCTTGCTCTATGAATATAAATATGTCTCACTAGTAATATAATACTTTTAAAAAATAAAGTTTTCCTTTGTTGAGTGTTTATTAATAATATGATGTGGGCATCATACTTATTATTAATATAGATAGTGATATAGATGCGCTGTATAGATATATTTAATCAATTAAACAACACAAGGGAGACACTCGTATTACTCCTATTTGTATAGTTGATAAAATTGAAACTCAGAGAGTTGAAGAGACTTGCCAGAAGTTATATAATAGGTAGATGAAAGAGGAATGGTATTATTCAAGGTATTTTCACCTTAAAAGTTCATTTTCTTGGTATATATGAAGTATCAATTCCTAACCTTTAATTTCTTCAATTTATTTAATAAGTTAAGAATTAAGGTAAGGTTATTTTTTGTTAAGAAGTATCTACTAATTTTAGAGATGTTTCTTAAAATAAGCATAAAATTTAGATAGTGGGTTATGCCAGAAATATTTCACTCCATTTTATGGTAGAAATTAATGATATTTCTCAAAAGGATATAATTGTAATATAATTATAATATTTGAAGAACATGTTTTGGCAAATGAACACAAAAAAGAGCATTCCAAGTATTCAAATATCTACATATGAAGTATGAGACTATGATTAGGGAATGCAGAGTCTTTTAATAAGCCTGATTCATTGTTGTGGGATATGGGAACAGAGAGGATTAATGCTAAGCATGGGAGCAGAGGCTGGTTTATTTTGGAGGGAAGTATAGACAAATCTTGTAGGTACAAGAATTCTGGAATTTAGACTAAGACCAGTTAAAAGCCATTGGAGACTTTAAGCAGGGTACAGCTAGTATAAGTTTCGCACTGAAAATCAAATTTCAAGTAATTTAGTGGCACTGCTTAATATAAAATATTCAAGCAAATTCTCTGATAAATACTATCTACGTTATTTAATTCATAGGTATAGATTATAGTCCAGAAGGAGATGAACATAGAAGTGAACTGGCAGGATGTGAGAAGAAAGAGTAACAGTGCCTGCTATATAAATCTTAATTTTTCATTTTATAATCACATTTTTCAAAAGAAGGAATAAATTGTATTATTTTTATTACTATCACTATTTTGACATATTGATTTAAAGGTGAAAGACGTTAATATTCATAAAGGCAATCTGAGTAGCTTAAAAAAACAAACCGATGTAAAAGTCACAATTGTGGTTATCTTTGAAACGTTGGTAATGATTTCAGAGGTTGAAAAGGGCTTTTGAGTTGCTGGTAATGGTGTTTCTTTATCTTTATGATGGCTGTCATATGTCAAATATGTCGAAAAGATCAAGCATGCAAACAATTAGGATCTCAGACTAGAGCGGAAATGAAAAAGAGCAAATATACATGTAAAGATAACACTGGAAAAATTTTCCAAGTTGATTAAAGATATCCAGCAATAGATTTGAAGCACTGCATTTAATAAACAACAAAGCAGAATAAATGTAGATAAAACCAAATCTAAGCACATTTTAAGCAATCTTAGAGATCAATCTTAAATAGGAATAAAAAATATATTATTTTCACAGGAGAATAAAAATACTAACATCTAACGTAAAAACAGAAACAAGAGAAGGCAGAAGACAGGTGGAATCATATTTTCAAATTATTAAAATAATAATCGTCAACCGTGCAGAAAACGATGAACATAGCAGGATTGAGATTGCTATGCTTGGAAAGACCTTGTAAGGTTGGCCCTTGGTTGGCATTTTCAGACATGTCATTTTTAGTGTGTTCCTTGTAAACAGTTACATGAAAAAAAGCGGCTCACAATAATTAGTTATGTTGTTTAAAGAAAAGCAATATGGTTTATGTTAAACACTTGCTTACCTTCTGGGAGCCTGGAATTTAGGTATGTGGTAGGCAGTGGGTGGTAACATACAGGCCTAATAAAAACTTTGGGGAGTGAGTCTCTTAGGGGCTTCTCTGGGAAGAAATATAACACTCACTTGCTGCTTTTTTATAGCTAGGGGAAGAGTGTGCTCAGTGTTAACTGTCATAGCATAAGGAAGCATTAAAGAGCATAAGGGAGTCTGCACATGGATTCCGCTAGACTCCGTCTTTCCCTTGCGACCTAGCTACATATCCTTACTGCATCACTGTAATAAATCTTGGCCATGAGTACGTTACATGCTGAGTCTCTTGACTCACTTTGCGAATGTCCGAACGGGAAAGTGGTCCTGGGGAGAACGGCTACCAAGAATTACATACATATTGATGTTTCTGTCAAAATAATGGCCAAATAATGAAGTTAACAAACAAACAAAAACACATGATCGATAAGAGAACAAAATTAAATAAATACTAAGGAGTATTTTTCTGGAAGAAACAAAATGATCTTGCATAATTTCTTCAGCAGAAAAAAAATTAAAAGCAATTGAAATAGTGAATTTGCCAATTACAAAGAGCCACGCTTCAGCCAATCACAGGCAGCCAAGTGATCACATCATACCCCGAAAGGGCAAACACCTAGCTGTGGCCAATTGAGTAATTTTGGTACTTTGCTTCTGTGTTTGTCCTATAAAAGCTCACTGCTTATGCTGCTGGGTGGAACTCTCTCAAACTTTCTTGGTTCTGAGTATTGTCTAATTCATGAAACCTTATTTGATAAAATAAACTCTGCTAAATTTAATTTGTCTGAAGTTTATTTTTAACAGTCTCAATACATAAATTCACTCTATAAAATAATAATAGTGGATATACACAAACATTGGCTGCATACAATCACAGTATACGCAGGGGAATATGTGTATAAGTACATAAAAATTGTAGCAGGATTATACATAAATATACCGTGATATCTACAATATTTAATTTAGGAGAATAGAAAAGGAGTTAAGACATTCTGCAATCATTGAATTTCCTGGTAAATGATAAAGGCATATGAAACTATGTTGAAATCAAAGTATAATTTAAGGCAAAAAATTATTAGATATAGATACACTTAATATTCATAAAATATTAATCCACCAGGAAAATGTAACCTTTTTATATGAATGCGTAAATAATGGAGTCTCAATATATAAAGCAGGAAATTGACAGGATTCAAAGACATAAAAATCATGGTGAAAAATAACATCTCTCCTAGTAACTGATGCAACAAGTAAGCATATAATCAGTAAGTGTAGAGAAGTTTTGAATTAAAAATTAACAAACATGCTCTAATTGTCATTATTATATAGAACATCTCATTTAATGCCTTCAGAGAATTTCTTATTTTCTGGGGAATCTACTACATTTTACAAACTGATTATATTCTGGGCCATAATGCATGTCTCAAAAATTTTAAGTGATGGAAATCAAGCTACGTTCTCTGACCAGCATAGAATTAAGAAAAAAAGTTAACATAAACAATTCTAAAACAAACCAAAACAGAAAAATCTCATGTGTTTTTAAGATTAACCAATTTGATTCTGAATAACCTGAGGATAATGGAAAAAAAGATTTGAATAAAATTGTATTCAATTTTGAGCTAATGATAATGAAACTGTTGACAAAATTATAAACTATATAGACATCCGTGATTTGAGAGAAACTTATCATTTAAATGCAAATATATTTTATACATTTTATTTTATTTTACTTTTTGAGACAGAGTCTCTCTCTGTCGCCCAGGCTGGAGTACGGTGCTGAGATCTCAGCTCACTGCAACCTCCACCTCCCAAGCTTAAGTGATTCTCATGCCTCAGCCTCCCAAGTAGCTGGGATTACAGGCATGTGCCACCATGCCCGGCTAATTTTTGCATTTACGGTAAAAACAGAGCTTCACAATGTTGGCCTGGCTGGTCTCGAACCCCTGACCTCAAGTGATCCTCCCACCTTGGCTTCCCAAAGTGCTGGGATTATAGGCATGAGCCACCATGCCTGGTCTAAAATGCATACATATTTTAAAGTTATAAAGGTATATGATATATGCATTCATCTCTAAAACTTATTCAACAACAGCACATTAAAATAAACTAATTGAAATGATGAAATAATAAAGATAAGTTAGAAATTAATATAGTAGGATCAAAGCTCAAAAATCAGTGTCATAAATTGATTTTTTGAAAAAAGCTAGTGAAATTGATAAACCCCTGGTAGGACTGTATTAGGCCATTCTTGCATTGCTATAAAGAAATACCTGAGACTGGGCAATTTGTAAAGAAAAGAGGTTGAATTGGCTGATGGTTCTGCAAGTTGTACAGGAAGCATGATGCTGGCATCTGCTCCACCTCTGGGGAATTTACAATCATGGTGGAAGGTGAAGTGGGAGCCAGCACTTCACATGGCCAGAGTAGGAGGAAAAGAGGAGGTGGTGGAGGTGCTATACATTTTTAAACAATCAGATCGCACAATAACTCACCCACTATCATGAGAACAGCACCAAGGAGATGGTGATAAACCATTCATGAAGTATGCACCTCCATGATCCAGTCACCACCTCCCACCAGGCTCCACCTCCAAAAATGGGGAATACAATTCGACATGAGATTACAACTTGACACAAATCCAAACCGCATCAAAGACCAATAAAGAAAAAAAAAATCATGTAGCAGAAACAACCAATATCTGGAATAGGAAAGAACATTATAGTTTCTATAAACATCAAAATGATAATTAAAAGGATAATGAAAATTTCTTGTGAATACATTTGAAAATCAGATGAAATAATTTTGTGCACAACAATAGTATTTAAAATCTAATAACTGGTTCTGATACCTGGTGGTGAGTTGCTGTCATAACAAATTCCTATAATATGTGTCACTGTTCTTGGTACCACATGACAGTCAGAAGATGGAATAGCTTTGTGGAGGCATCTGGAGGAAGTCTAGTGGGCCTGAACAAAGATGGCCATGAGACCACAGTGCAAAAACAATGTTACTGGAGGGTGGACAAAAGGATTCCCTTCCAGCGTGGTCTTGGAAAGATTATCACAACTGTTACAGGCAGTTGCATAAAAAACAGAGACTGTGACTAAATGAATGGATGGATCTGGCTAAGGAGAATTCCAGGGAGAATGTGTCAACTTATTTTATTAAGGATACAAGGACCATAAGGTCTGAATAGAAGAAAACCAAGTAATTAATTATTTTTTAAGTAGAATGCAGAGGAAATATAAAGGTGCCAGAAATTTCTGTTTTTAACAACAAAACTATTCTCCATGTCCTGTTGTTCCAGATGGCAAATGACTCATGCAAACATAAATTTGAAGGTATTACAAGCGAAATATGGTCTCAGGGTAAAAATGAGGCCTTTGCTAAGAACTTAGAGAGATCCAAGATGTACCTAATGGAATCCCGAAAACAAATAAAAAGCCTTATAGAGATGTTACGGGTGTGACTCTAGAGTTGTAAGGACTTCTAACAATCTTAATGGCGTTTTCCTTCAGTAGCCTCATTAGGATCCCAAGATAAAGAGGCACCCTATATCAAGGGAGTTTTGTTTAATCAACTGATTCTCCAGAAAAATTGATAGCAGACCCATAAAGACTTTTTTTTTTTTTTTTTTTTTTTTTTTTTGAGATGGAGTCTTGCTCTGTAGCCCAGGCTGGAGTGCAGTGGCACAATCTTGGCTTACGGCAAGCTCTGCCTCCCAAGTTCATGCCATTCTCCTGCCTCAGCCTCCTGAGTACCTGGGACTACAGGCACCCGCTACCATGCCTGGCTAATTTTTTTTTTTAGTAGAGACGGGATTTCACTGTGTTAGCCAGGATCATCTCGATCTCCTGACCTCGTGATCTGCCGACCTTGGCCTCCCAAAGTGCTGAGATGACAGGCGTGAGCCACCGTGCCCGGCTATAAAGACCTTGTTGATCATTTTGCTAGTGGAAACATCAAAAGCTTGAAATAAAAGAGACAGAGAGTGCAAAATGAAAAGAGCCTCTGGACCCCAAACCTTTGTGAGCAGGAAGTAGGCTAAAAGAACCAAATTATCACTTATGGAAAAGAGGATAATTGTGAGAGGGTAGAATCAGAGGACAGATCAAGAGCAACAGAGAGCAAAATCCCAGAGAATAAGAATGCTGTTTAGGAAAATGAATGGATTATTATTACAGAAACTGATATTTATCTGTCTAGATTTTAGATTATCTATGGACAAAAGATAACTAGATTCCTCCTACCTCACCCACTTTTTGAATGGAAACTTCAACTGCAGCTACTATATTTCCACTTCCCACCATTATATGTTGAGCATGGAAGACGTATAATTTGGTCCTTTATTTCACAGATCTACTGATAGAAACTGGACAAGAACTATGCCTGAGGAACCTCAACTAAACCTGGACCTGATTTAGATGAAGAGATCCTGGACCTCAAAATTGAATTTTGTGCCATAATGGGCTGAGGTCTTTTGGAGGTTTTTAGATGGAGTGAGCATAATTTGGATGTGGAACTAATAGAAATAACTTGTGGTCAGAAGGTGAAAGGTTAAAAAAAATGGCTGCAAAAATTCAAGTAAAAATTTTTTAAAAATTAAAAGAAAGTTGGGTTATAGATTCCCTCACCTTGAATCTGAGTGAGTTTGTGATTATATTTTTATAATATGGTAGAAATGATGCTATGTGACATCTGAGGTGACACGTAAATAAGAAACAGACAAAAATATGCAGTGTTCATATTGTTCACTGGAACACCAAATGAGATGTGTGACTACTAGGAGGCCATCATGCTGTGAGTAAGCCCAAGACAAATGCAAAGGCAATGAGCAGACCATGTGGTCTATGGTCTCAGCTGACTCCAGCTTTTGCATCTCCCCAGCTAAGACACTAAATATGTTTGTGAAGGAGGTTCCAGATGATTCCAAATCTCATCTGTCAAGTTGAAACCAATTTCACAAAACTTCTATACTAAGATTTAATAATTTGAATTTTAAGTAACTGTTTACCTTTAAAAAAATTCTAATAAAATTTTGCCCCCATATGAAAATGAATGTATTTTTATCTATACAAACTGGCTTCTTCCCTTAGGATAATGGCCTCAGGAAAAGAAACCCATATACCATGTGTTCTCCCTTATAAGTGGGAGCTAAACATGGAGTACATATGACACAGAAGGGAACAATAGACACTGGGGCCCACTTGAGGTGGGAGGCTTGGCAGAAAGTGAAGATCATCAAATTACCTATCAGGTTCTATGCTCACTGCCTGGGTGAAAAAATAATTTGTACACAAAATGCCAGCATACATAATTTACCCATGTAACAAACCTGCACATGTACCTCTTGAACCTAAAAAATAAAAGTTGGTAGGGAAAAAAATAACATAACAAACCTAATTTAACATAACATAACATAAAACATAACATAAAACATAGACATAACATAAAAAACATAATATAACAACACAACATAACAACAACATAACACAACGTTTTAAAAAAGAAACTGGCATCTATCTAGTTGTGCTTATAAATTTTATTTTTATTTATTTTGGCTAAAACTGTTTAACAATTTTGAATGGCCATCTTATTTTTGAATAGTAGATTGAATCCTAGACTTTTCTATTGCTTCTTATATTGTAAAGAATCTGAAATAGTTTTTGAGGCAAAGCAGCTCCAAGAAAACCTGTCTCTGGCCTACATTTTTATCCCACTTCATGGAAAGATAAGGTAATCCCAAGAAAAAGCAGATATACACCATTCGGGCCCAATAAATAGTCTTAAACATATCTAGCCCAAATTTCAAATTTATCATAATGGATTTGACGAGAAAGATGGAGCTAGTACAAAGTCGACACATATTTCCTTTGTACCACATTCCTTGTCATTTATATGTGTCTGATTCCATTCCTGTTAATGATAAGCAGCTAACTATGATAGTCTACAAGGGCAGGATCTTTACCTTATTAAATGCTGTTTTCTCAGAGACTAAGTGTGCAGCACATGGTTTATTGATGAATACTCAAAACATTTATTTATATTTGAATATAATTCCATCATGACTCGTAAACATTTTTTTACATAACGTTTTTCAACAATTTTTACATAAATAATACTTGGCAAGTATTTTACTATTTTTACGTAAATAATACTTGGCAAGTCACTTTAATGCTTCTGTGTCATTTCCTTATTTGAAACCAAAAAAAGTGTTCAACATTTACCTAAGTTTCTTTTTAGTTTTCATATGTAATAATTCTGAGATTTTTTCAACTAGATCCTGAGATACAGTAATTCTGTATGTAACCTATAAAAGAAGAACATAATATTTATGTTTATATGATGTTTTACTCTAGGAAAAAATAGGCGGAAACCAAAAATTTGTGTTTTCAGCAGGAATCTATTGTTCAAATGTAGCTAGTTCTCTGACAGTTACTTGAGAAACTCTGAATGTTACATTTATAGTTCAGCTTATTTACCACCATATCTAAGGCCCTATAGTCGGATTAACCAAAATCAGTTTTTGCTATTATATGAACTTCTTCATCTGCCCTTCCTTTTCCTGATGCATTTTTGTTTAGTTTTACCCAGTAAAGCCTACTTCCTTGCCCAGGCTGGCATGTTTTCACACTTAACACTGTATGCCCTATTACCCTTATCAAAATTCCTATCCTGTTATTGGGCATTAGGGGGAACTTAGCTTTGGTTAAAAGTAAGTACTGTGTTACTGGAAGCTCTACCTTCATCTACTAATGTGCAGTTCTAAAATGATTAACAGATAATGCAATGAGATTCAGAATTAGATGGTGAGAAATGTGAAGATCCTCAAGCATAAAAAAGTTTTGAAAAATTTAAGATGTTTTTCCCCTTAGATCCTGTAAATGGGTTTAATGTTGACTAACTGTAAGGCCCACTACCCACTCTAGCTTTACCTCATATTATTTTTTCTCAGGGGAAAATAAAAAGCCTTTGGCTCTTCTCCCTGTGCCAAAGTCTGTCCAACCCTTTAAACATTGTAAGGCATAACATAAATTACTGTAGAAGTGGGCACAAGGACAGTATATAGAGAAAACTGGGTTTCTCTCAACTTCATGTCATTTGATAAGTGTTCAGTAATTTTCTTGTGACATTTGACTGGCATTTAATATTGGAGAAGGACAGACTTTCATTTCCATTTTACATTTAATACTGTTGTTTACAGAGAAGTTTTTAATAATAAATATATAATGCATATTAGGGTAGTACGTTTTTTGTCCAGAGGTTTTACACAAATGCTGTCTTCTAAGTGAAATATGTTTTAAAACAAGTAGATGGAATAAAAATTAACCACTAAGTCATATACTGAAATAAAGTAACTTGTGTTGTTTTGCTTCATACAAAATATTATATAGCTGTTTTTTAACACGCATTGGAAATGACTAGAAATGTCATCTGAAGAATACAATATCTCTTCTTCTAATTTTTGTAATGAGCTTATCATTTATCTGGTCATTTATTCAGCAAAATATTTTGATATTCCACTGTGCCTGCAAGATGAATATGACAAAATTCATCCACTGGAAGAGCTCTCAGCTTGATGGCAGAAGATAAATACATAAATGAATAATCATAAAATAAAATGATACACAGACTCATAGACTCAGAAAGAAATACAAGAGAAAGATTCTCAGTAGTGGTGACACTTTGAAGAATTAGTAGACACTAAGGGGAAAAGACACTTTCCTAAAATGGAGAAACATAAACAAGCACACTTATCAAACCTCTCAAACATTCTGATGTTCTTTTAAGATGAACAGCCTAATATAAAAGTGCAGGTAAGGGGAGACTTGGAGGAATGGAAACTCACATCAACACTGGAAACTGAAGGAAATAGCAATCTCCCAGAAATTTTGTCTAATTTTTCCATGATACAGTGTGGGAAGATATCTCTCAGAGTGGACTACAAGACAGTGGGATATATCTACATACAGACAATTGCAGAGGACAAAAAATACTCAACTCAGATGCTCCAGCTGTAGGGATGATAAAGTTGTGTTGTCTACCAACTTCTCCCTATGCCATTGGGTAGCTAAAGACATTGTTAAAGGAAAGACAAAAAAGGGACTTACAACTATTTCCTTTTTAAGCATTTCTCATTGTGTAATGGAAAGCCTGTGTATAATAGACATTGTGTAATGAAAAGCCTTGTGTATAATAGATGATAATAGACTAATAAATGTGTACTGTTAATCTCCCAATTTGTAGCCTGATTGTCCAGCTTGAAATAAAAAAGATCAAGTTTACTTCACCATTGAGTCCATAGGAGACATATAAACTTCAAGCTTGTCAGCAGATCTAGGAATTACCACTTTTCCTTCCCTGGGCTTATTTCTGCCAGCGTATGTGTGAATGCATAATCCAACACTGCGAATCCCAATTGCCATAAAGCAATTTATAAAATTGCTTCATCGAAGATTTATATGTTGATTTCCGTAATCCTACTTGATGGTGTGTGAAAAGATATACCTAACAAGTCTCTTAAAGACGTGTAAGTGCCCAAATGCAAAAGGAATAGATAAAATGTAGACAGTAACTTTATTTACATTGCATGAGGCCAACCTTGTCATAACTAACCTCTGTAAAGTAGGCTGTCCTTTCCCAGGCAGTCCAGGTGATGTTAGGGTTTGTTCTTACACCTTACACCTTAAAAATCTCTGAATCAGAATGCCCGTTAATGAGCTACAGGCACTCAGTGCTAACATACATGCTAGCTACAAGGCCTAATGTTACCGACACTCTTATTGGATGAGTAGGGCTCTCATGAGATTTTAATTTCTATAACATTTAGAAGAAAAACATGACAATGAAAAAAATGTTAAAAAATAATATGAGGAAGATAATAAATATAAACCATTTCTCATTTGAAAGTTCAATTCATTGACCAATATTATTATTGTTTTCAAGATGGTTAATAGCAATTTGAAATATGTTAGTTTTAACTGATGAATGAGCATCAATTCAAAGACTTACAGAAATTTATTGAAGTGGGTACAATAAAACTTTTCTACAGACTGTATTTACATATATTATTAATAAATACCCAATGTATTTTTATGATTTTCCTTATCAGCTTAAAAGTCTGGCACCCAACAATGACCAAAGTATATAGGACTGGGCCTGTGCATGATGAATCCCTAGCTGAAAATCCATTTAGAGCAGGAGTTGCACCGATATTACAAAGTGCCTGGAATGCAGACTCTCCTATCGTATACCTATGAGGTCTCTTTGAAAAATATTCCTTCCCCACGCTGGCCCAAGGCCACATATCTCTATCTCTATTAGCAAAATGATTAAACCCAGATTCTGGAGTCAGAACATGTGCTTCTAAATCCCTGCTTCACCTCTTAGCAGATATGTAATATTGCATGAGGAACATACCCTTCTGTGCCTCTCTTAACACACATTTGTCAAACAGAAATAACAAAGATTGCATTTTCCTGGAGTTGTAAAGATCGTATAATTTAATGTACTATGACTGTCAACTTATACGTCCAATAAGTGATAACTTTTTTTTTTTTTTTGAGACTGAGTCTCACTCTGTCGCCCAGGCTGGAGAACAGTGGTGCGATCTCGGATCACTGCAAGCTCCGCCTCCCGAGTTCACCGCCGTTCTCCTGCCTCAGCCTCCCGAGTAGGGGACTACAGGCGCCCGCCACCAAGCCAGGCTAATTTTTTTTTTTTTTTTCAGTAGAGACGGGGTTTCACCTGTTAGCCAGGATGGTCTCGATCTCCTGATCTCATGATCCGCCTGCCTCGGCATCCCAAAGTACTGGGATTATAGGTGTGAGCCACCGTGCCCGACCAGTGATAGCTATTGTTATGAGTGGTGAGTTAGCCTACTGAAGGACCAAAACTATAATTAACATTGAAGCAGTAGAACTTGGGGGTCAGAATGGAAAAGAGAGGCAGGACCTGCAACACTCATGGACAAATAACAAAAAAGACCAGTAAGGGGAGGTACTATTCCAGAATTTTTCAAAAGGTACGTTATGCGTGTCGAGTACTCTTGAGAGGGAATAAATAAGAGAAGCCATTGGAACCGGGGAATCATGGAAGAGATGATGTACTGTAATAGATGTGGGTAGATCAATACATTGCTGAAAACTAATAAATATGCTATCAGCCTTCAGAATTTTGCTGGAATCTCTACCCATGTATTCTGTTTAAAGGTGTGGTATCCATGAAGCCACCTGAATAACCACCTTGCCGCCATAAGTGAGATGGTTCTAAGTACCACTTTCAAAGACCCACCTCTTCCCCATCAAATACTTAGCGAATATTTACAAAAGAAAAAAAAAAAAGGAAGGTTTTAAAGCTACAGTATTCACCGTTACAAGTGAGTTCATCGTCAGCTGTGAGTCTGTTCTTGTCAAGACAATAATGTGTATGGCTCAGAGGTTAGTGTGATTCTTTGTGTGAGAGAAGGATCATTCAAAAGTCAATTAATTATTTTTAATAAAATATATGTTCAATTGCATTATTTTCAGCAAAGAAAGCTTGGCACTTGATCAAATACCCATCATATTTTTGGCACTTTACCTGTAAATCTATATTCCCGCACCACCTAAGTGATGTATCTCAGTTGGTAAATAAGCATGTTATTCAAGTTAATTGGATTTTGGAGTGTGATTGGTGAGGGTGGAAAGTATCCTAATTTTAAAAATATCTGTGAAAGTGAATAAAAATAGCAGGTCAATTCCTTAAAATGAAACAATAGGTAGAAAGAGGAAAAAAAAACTAGCAGAATGTGGTTTTGAAGTTTTCACAGAAAAAGCTCTTCAGCTCTTTGTCACACCAACTCAACATTCACAATTTTATATGTTTTTTGAAAGTAAATTTTTTTTTAATGGGGAGGGAATTACTGTGATTATTAGGGACATTTATATAAGAATTTTGTTTAGGGTACATAAGTCCAGGGGAATAACTAACAATGTGAGATCCAGTAATATATTTGGAAACAGAATAGGAATGCAAAAACAGACAACAAACATAGCAAACTTCACACAGATGACAATATTGAAAGGCATCTTGAAGTTAGTCAGAAGCTTCTATATGAATATCAGAGTCGAGCCAGAAAAGCCTCTTAACTCCAAATTTATCTTTACATCATTTCAGTTATTTGTTTTCAGAAAACGTCCAATGTGTATAAACTGAATCTATTTTGTGAAATCCTATCATCAACATTTTTAAGTGCAGATTCCTCCCTTTAGTGTTTGTAGTTTCATTCTCTGAGTTCCTAGCACAAAATCATGTGTGCCTGATTGCTTTATAACTGGCAGACCCTCTAGATTTCCCAGCCCTCTAGCTGTCCTGCAGCCTCCAGCCCCCACAACCCAGTGAACTCCACTTTCTTCTGAAGAGTGGAATTCATAATCTTTTCCTTCCACCCACACCAGAAAGGACACAAAACTGTATATAGTCTCTATTTTAATCGAAGCGGAGCTTTCAAATGAAAGAATAACATCATGTCCATTTATCTCCTCATTTGAATGTCCTCATTCTGGCATTATAGAGGTGAAAACTTTGACATCAGAAAAGCCTTTAGACATGTGCAAGGTGGGAAGTCTACTTTGACATGCTCCCTTCAAAATGTCCTGTCTCCCTCTGGCACCAAGAAGTAGCAGGGCCATTCTGGCATGAAACTCTGAGTCTGGACCGGAATCCACAGGAACGGAGATCCCATTTCTCTCTTTCAGGGAACGCTCGAGTCTATCCTACCACTATATGGGGTTGACCAGATGCCCCCAAAAAGCTCTGGAATGCAGTGCACACCCATGGCAGATTTTTCCCATGGGCCAGCATCGTATTGCTTTTGAGGAATCTCAGGAGATTAGGTATATAGAATATATACCAACAGACTAATTAAAGTGAGTGACCAAAGACTTATGTGAGTGATTCCAATTATTTACGTAGATAAGAGCACCAAAATAAATACGTTCCTGAAGCACCACCACACAACCTAGGGAAGGCTCTGCTTGAGATAACATAGACCTAATTCCTTTTTTTTTTTTAATCTAATAAACTGTGGCCTGAGGAAATAAACATACCCCTCAAGGTCATGGAGCAAATGTAGAAATGTAGAGCCTGGAATAAGACTATAGGCTCTCAACAAAAGTTGGTATTCTTCCCAGTAAGCCACACTGAAGCATTGTTGTGTCTCTCACTATTGTAGATATTAAAGTCATATCTCTAAAAGGATATTTCAGATGTATTATGAATCTAATTTTTATGGCTAAAATAAAATTTAGGAGAATATTTGTTTGACTTTGGGATAAGGGAAACCTTCTGAAGCAAAGACAAAAAATTAAGAGGAAATAAATATGTTTAAAAATTATGCCTTTTACAATTGCATGGTCAAAGGGTTCATAAACAAAATCAAAATATACATTGTACATCGGAATCAGTATTTACAACACCCATGACAATGATTTAGCATTCTCAATATCATATATATATATATATATATATATATAGTGTCGCCATGTCGCCCAGGCTGGAGTGCAATGGAGAGATCTTGGCTCACTGCAACTTCCGCATCCTGGGTTCAAGCAACTCTCCTGCCTCAGCGTCCTGAGTAGCTGGGATTATAGGCACACATCACCACACCCAGCTGATTTTTTGTATCTTAGGTAGAGATGGGGTTTCACCATGTTGGCCAGGCTGGTCTCAAACTCCTGACCTTGTGATCCACCAGCATTGGCCTCCCAAAGTGCTGGGATTACAGGCGTGAGCCACCGCACCCCACCCAAAATATGTTTTTAATAATAGAACAAAGAAACCTAACATAAATTAGGCAAAGTATATAAATAGAAAAATTACAGATGCAAATAGCTAGTGAGGACATGAAAAAAAATGCTCAACCTCATTAATAAACAAGGAAATATAAAACTAAAACTGGCTGGGCGTGGTGGCTCACACCTGTAATCCCAGCACTTTGAGAGGCCGAGGCAGGCGGATCATGAGGTCAGGAGATCAAGACCATCCTGGCTAACATGGTGATACCCGTCTCTACTAAAAATACAAAAAAATTAGCCGGGTGTGGTGGCGGGCGCCTGTAGTCCCAGCTACTTGGGAGGCTGAGGCAGGAGAACGGCGTGAACCTGGGAGGCAGAGCTTGCAGTGAGCTGAGATCACGCCACTGCACTCCAGCCTGGGCGACAGACCAAGACTCCGTCTCAAAACAAACAAATGATAAAACTAAAACCATAAGATATTTTCATTTTCTCCTATTATACTAACAAAACTTTAAGAATTCTGATAATATTAAAGTTTTGGAGGATATGGGGAATTAGAATACTCAGACACTGCTGATGAGTACAGGGGGGATGAGCTTACTAAATAAATTAGTAAAGTTGCTACAAGAATAAATATAAAATCATTTCTATTTTGTTATAGGAAAGAAAACCAAGCTTCCAAAAACAAAACAGCTGTTTACTTATGCAAACATATAAATCCAAATACTCAGAAACAGTAAAAATGTTAGCATTGAATCAAAGCACCTTCTATTATGAATACAATTTCTTTCCTAATCTTATTTTATTGTTACTTTTGCTAGTGTGGGAATGTTGTTTTGTTTTTAGTTAGGCTGCCCTGAGATTTTTGTGCAAAATATGAATTTGTGTCAATTATTTATGTTTTTTCTAAGTTATTTTTTATGACTTAAATGTCCCTGATGGTATGTTTAGCACCTTTTAAATTAGTCATGCTACCTATTTTATTAAAGGCCAGGTTTTTCTCTCTTCCAGATCATTAATTAGAATATTAAATATGTTCATTTCCAGAGCAATGCTCCCCGAGGCACCCATTAGCACCTTTGTTCTATGAAAGTAGAATTATAATGAATAAAATTATAAACAATAGGCCCAATTTTATTTTCTATTCAGGAGAAAAATGACAAAAATTTAAAAATCTAGATAATTCTGTCTGCTCACTATGTTTACCATAAATTATACGTACATAATTATATATAACATTGAGGGGGAAATTTGATAGCTAAACTATCATCACATAAAGGATTCTCAAAAAACTTAGGCCTTATTTTTAAGCTACATTACAATTTGTTGGCTAGGTCAATTTTTTCAATGATATTAACATATTTAAGCTTCTTTGATTATCAAAAACAATATCAACTTGTAGAAATTTGAAAAGTTACTAAATATAGAAATAGCAAATGAAAAGTGAAACTACTGCAAACCTATGCAGAAAATTATTAAGTTCCTGTAAAAATGATTACTACTTGGTTGAAAAAGCATTTAGTAGAAATACTTCACTATTAATTACTTTTCAACACAATCCACATAGCACACCTGATATTCATCTTTGGGTGGCATAGCATTTTAAAACAAAGATATCAGAATCAAGTTTGACCTCATGCTGGTGCCATGATAATCCTATTATTATATACTTCAAGGGATCAGAATAAGGTGGAATTGACTAGTAAAAGGTCAAGAAAACTCCAACAAATATAATAGCAGATGAAATATATAATACAGTAGCAGATATGTTAAATGCATCACAGTATATAATAGACACTACTCCTAGAGGTGAGACAGAACACCCAAGGAAGACCCCCCCTCCTCAGTCCTGAGATCCAGATCATGTTGGGTAAGGCAGGATCTTGGCTCCCTAATGATGAAGAACACATATGATGGCACATTGTCAATACCTGCTAGAGATTTGCAATCTGAAACTCCCTGTTTTATCTTCCCTCTAGGGAGCACTGGCAAAAGCTATTCACAAGGAGGCATCTCATTGGAAGCACTCTGTTATAAAATAAGTTTAGAGGGGACACTGGAGGAATGCAAGGTCCTGATGACTGTTTTCTTGGGCCATTTCCAAGGCTTGGGGTGCAGGGAACAATTTTGAGGGATGTTCAGGAACTTTGGAGGATTTCCTTTCTCAATAATATATTCCTATGCCTTCCTAGTGTGTTCTTGGCTGAAAACAAAAACCAAGGATTATGCCACTCCATTGGCCATTCTAATTAATCTGACTGACAGAGGCTAGGACTAAATATTTCTGATAGCATTTAATTAAGGCTACTCTCAACTGAATTCCATCCATCATGATGAGGCCAACCTGTAGTTTTGCCTGCAATTATGCGCCACCCACAAGGAAGCTAGACTTAGCCAACTGTGAATAAATTTCAGAAGGGATCAGGAGGTCTCATCTTAGATAGCCAAGACATCGTTTAAACCCAGACTATATCAGTCGTGACCTGTGCAAAGAAATTTAGGTTAACCTGCCAAACTTTGGTGTCACTGACAACAATTAAGAGGACAATAAATGGGCCACAAAGAATCCCTGTTTAAGGGAGTGATTCTGTGGCTGCCAATTCACCCACATAGAAACGCAGAACACAAAGGAGCACAAGTAACTGGGATTTGTTGCAAAATGTGATTTGGACCACCATCACACTGGATTGGTGAAAAAACATAGGCAGTATCACCAGGAGGTTGCAGACTTCACTGTCAGTTATTGTTTTAGGAAGAGCAGAAAAATTTAAGACCAGCTATGTTCACACGCAATTTTCTGTTTTTGTGGCACATGGACAGACTACAATCCCAGCAGCAAGTCACACTGGCAGATGGAGTTGCAGTTTGATTAAACAGTGATGTCCATCCCAGTCCCCTTTTAACCCCTTGGATCTAATCTCAGGTACTAAAGTTGTTGCTCTCCCTCCACCATCACAAAATTGGTGTGTTCCTTTTTAGTACCGATAATTTCACTTTTCCTCTGATTACCTCCTATTTGCACCGAGATTTTTCATCTGAAAGAGTCAGGAACAAGAAGGACAAGGGCATTTTTAATCCATATGAATGAATTAGAACTAAATTAGAATCTTCCAGGCTCCTTTTGTTCATGCTGCCATGCCAAATGTATAAAACCAAGCTGGCCTGAGGTTGACAATCCAAGAATTGTTAACACAAAATTCCAAAATTTAAAATAGATTTATTTGTCCCCTACCACAGCTCTTTTGTTCTATTTTTCAGAAAACAGCCAAGAGATGTTGATACTTTTTAGGGAGGACAGCCATATTTAGTGACCAAACTATCTTATTAAAATATATGAACCAAGAGGAGATGAAAGGGTAGAATTAGAAATATTTTTGAGTTGACTTTTCATGAGGTTATCCCAATGCTCAGCAATTCCAGATGTCTGTAGGTGACATGCCCCATGCACTGTGGCCTCCTTTACCATGAGACAAATGGAGTAACTCTGGACAGGAGTCAAGTATAACATGTGTCTGTATCAGGAGTGCAACTTCTCAGAAAATGAATCATACCATGAGGATCTTACATTAGTTGGCCAGGCAATCTGATCAGTGGTACAATTGCTTCCACAATTTGGGGCCCCACAGAGGGATGTCTTTAACCTTCTAGCCTATAATCTTCCTGCTCAAAAGTCAGCAAAAATAGTATAACCAGTCTTGTAAAGGAGAGCATTGGCTAGAGCTATGAGCGTGAAATTAAGTTCTGCCCACTGAATTGAGTGCTTACCTTAATTTTCAATTCTGCATAGCTGTCACTGAATGTGGACAGTACACCAGCCCAGTGGACAAAATTGGGTTCTTAACTTAGCCAAACTTCAGTAAACCATATCTGTCCACATATTTAGGGGAATCTATGTGAACTGACCGCTTAACACAGCCAGGGGCTTCATTTCCTGTGGGAGAAGGAGATAAGATTTCCCACAAGGAGGTAGTTGACACTCCTTTGTGTAAAACTAAGATGGCACTAGGACCTTGTAATTGGGTATACCATGTTCACTTGACTAAGCAAGGCCGACTGGGCCATTTCTTTGCTAGTCATCAATTCTGTGTGGAGATATTAAGACAGAAAGCAACAAGGCATTTGCAAGGCAGGTGAAAGAAAGAAGAAAGAAAGGAAGGTAGGAAGGAAGGAAGGGAGAGAGAGAGAAAGGAAGGAAGGAGAAGAAAGAGAAAGAAAGAAAAAGGGAGAAGAAAGAAAGGAAAAGGAAGAAAGAAAGAAAATGAAAGAGAAAGAGAGAAGGAAGGAAGAATGAGAAGGAAGGAAAGAAGAAAGGAAGGAAGGAAGGAAATGGACAGATAACACATCGTACCTACATCAGGCTGGCAGCACTGCTGTAACTGAAAAATAACCTTTGAAAACTCAGGAACTACCAAGTCTTCAACAAAAGTTGTTCTCTCCTTTTTCTTGTGGGATTCTCTATTGTTTTGTTAGACTGCATGAAAGAGAGCAAGGATCACCTCTCCACATGCACAGTCCCTGAACAGAACTATCTCCTTTGATTCTTTATGAATATGTACAGTAGAATCACAATAAGGCACATTAATATCAATTATTTGTTTCTGCACAATAATGTGTTGAATTGACCTAGAGGCCTCCATCCACCCATCAGTTGGACTCGGGAACTATTTCTTTTTTTCTAATGGGGATTTATATGCCCCTTGTATCAGGGGGCTGAAATAGTTGCCAAGATAATATGCTATGCCCTGGCTTAGCAAGAAGAATATAAGCAGAGGCTACTGAATAAGGGTTGGTTGGTGGAGGGGGAGGTTAGCCTCAGAAAGATGGCTGGGGCTTAAAAGGCTTTTTTGGTCCCCCTGGGTGGATGCCACCTCATGCCTGGTATACCTTCAAACTCTTTGAAGTGTCGTGGCCCAGAGGTCTCTTTTTTAACCTCCTTTTCCCAATGTATATTCTCTTCCTTGCAACCTGCAGTGCCAACCCTGAGAACACAGAGGCTGTGGAGATTTTTTAATTTTGTCAAATGCAAATATGAAAGTGAAGGATGCTTTGATCATTGCATTATCAATTTAATACCACTGAGTTATCTATGATCCTGGCCTACAGGGGTCTTTGGCTTAAATGAAATTTTTCTGCTTCTATGCAGCATGCTAGGCATGAGAAACTTCAATTCTTGATGAGAATTTGAGACTAGAAATTTCTAAGGCAAAATCTTTTTTAATTAATAGAAATTATGATTGCCCAACTAAAGACTGAGCAAAATCTCTCAAATGTTCTCCTATCTTACACTCTCTGGAAAGATACTTTCTGGTATTTTTGGAGGAAACCTGTCTATATATTAATATATGTCTAGAAAGATAGGTTGAGCTATATTTTAGAAGTTGTTAAATACTACAGGATATTGGGTTATATTCTTAAAACTTTGAGAAAAAAAGAAAGCCTTTAACAATGACTTTAGATGATACATTTATATTCCATTAAGATTACTCTAGCAGCATTAGAGCTCATTTTTTAATAAATAAAAAGGCTAGGATAAAGAATCCCCATTAAAAACCCATTAGAATAACCTTGAGCAGATATGTTGAAGTCTTAGGCCGGGGATGTAACTGTAGAAATGGAAAAATTACTCCTCTAGGGGGTAAATTAAAGAAAGATAAACAGGGCAAGCTGCCCGTTAATGGCATGGGAAGGGAGGTAAAGCAGAAGAAGCAGTGTGAGAAAAGTGTGGATGCCTTAGAGGAGGGTGGAGCCATTAAAAGGACTAGGATACAAGTGAGCGACAACCTACTTGACAGGATTTGAGAGAAAGGGATAAAATAGACTGTGCTGAATTTGAAGTTTCTGTGCAACTCTAAGAGGAAATGCCAATTGGTGGAGTGACTACATAATTTATCTGCCATTCAAATGAGTATATTTTAAAGTGAAATGAATGCTTGTGCGTAGTTATTAATAGCAATTGACATAAATTCAGACTATCCCAAGTGAGTTGGGATAGATTGCCAGCCCACATTGGGCACTATATGGCAGTTGATCTCAGGAGAGAGATTCTAGTTGACATTTTTAACAATAGCAGTACATGTTAATAACACCCCAGAAAAATGTGTGGCAATGGATATGTGTTTGTCTTTATTTACAGCAATTGGCATATCACTTCACAGTTTATTAAGAGTTTTATTGGATATCACCAGATTTGATAACTGAAACCTAAAAAGCAGGGAGGGAGGTCCCATCCTGCACTGGTAAAATATATCTGTTTCTTTTTATATCCTTCAAAATATTTAATACTATTTGAATACTGCAGTAAACTATAAGCTCCATGGAGGTTTTTCTTGTTCCAGCTAAAGCTATATATACCCCAAGAAGTAAATACAAAATTCACTGTGACAAATGTATCATTTTGGAAGTTGTTAGGATGTAAATTATCTGACTCTCAGGAAAACATTTTGGTTCATGTTAATTGTATCTTTGAGTCTACTTTCTGAGATGTGTTCTCTGATGGAGAAAGAGAAAAGATTGTGGGAATAAGAGCAGGAAGAAACCTATAATTATATTGTATCATGATATCAAATAGAATTAAAAATTTGAACATGTACAAGGACCCTAAGATAATTATAACACAGTAATCTAATCTTTGAAAGTCTTCAAATCTATTTCTCAGAAACAAATAGAATGAAAAGCAGCTATCCTCTCTCCCAAGATTGCTATAGCAGACATGAGAAAGGGACAAGTGTCTTTATTTTTTTTATAGCTGATTTAAACCTTGCCAAAATCCACTATCCAGATGCTCAGAGAAAAGATGTAGACATTTCAATTAACAAGGTATCAATATTTTCTGGTTTAAACAGTCTACCTTTTAGTAAGTGCTTAGATATTCAGCTCCTCCCTCCCCACCTTTTGCAATCCAAGATGGTGTCTGAATGTACTTCAGAGCTGCTCACTTTTTGCACATAATAATGTAGGAATAGGATCTTAAACGCAAGTGTAGTTATTTCTGCTCTTCAGGTTCTTGCTGGTTTCTGATGATGCTTTCTGTGGTCCTCTGACCACTGTTCTACCTGCACACTTATGATGTTAAGGTCTTCAGAGAGTGAAATTGTGACATGTTCTTTCAGCTTGGTCTAGATACTGTGGTCTTCCTTGTTGACTCAGGATGGCTTCAGCTCCTGCTGGCACTAGTTATACCCTGGAAGTCTCTCTGCAACATTTGTCCATTCCCAATTTCTCCTTGTAACACTTGAGCCTTTCCATACAGACCTAACTCAAAGCCTACTAAGGTCGCACCTTGCACGTTCTCATCTCTTCCACATTCATGCATAGAATTTGTGAGAACATCTGTACATCTTCCATATAATGTGACATTGAGGGTAGACTCCCAGGAGCTAAACTCTGGCCTCTGTCTGCCTATCTAGCTACTGTTTATACACTGACTAGCTTGTCCAGGTTGGCATAACCACCCCCTTCCCACCCCACCCCACCCCACACACAAAGAAAATGTCCTCAATGTCTTAAACAGGGACTCAGATGAAAAACTCCTGTGTTTCACCATTCAGAGACTGGGGGCCAGGGCGAAAAGGAGAGGGAAAATAACATTGCATACATGTCACCACCTTCTCCTTCTCACAATCTACCCAAAGATGGAATAAGCAGGTTTTCTGTTTCCTATTCCTGGCTAGATGAGATTTCTCCTAAGTCTATCCCCCCCTTTTTTTTTTTTTTTCTTTTTTCTGAGTTGGAGTCTCACTCTGTCACCCAGGCTGAAGTGCAGTGGCATGAACAAGACTCATAGCAGCCTCCAATTTCTGGGCTCAGGGGATCCTCTCTCTTCAGCCTCCCTGGTATATGGGATTATAAGCCTGAGCCACTGCACCCAAACCCCTTTCTTTCTTTTTTTTTAATTTATTATTATTATACTTTAAGTTTTAGGGTACATGTGCACAATGTGGAGGTTAGTTACATATGTATACATGTGCCATGCTGGTACGCTGCATGCACTAACTCGTCATCTAGCATTAGGTATATCTCCCAATGCTATCCCTCCCCCCTCCCCCCACCCCACAACAGTCCCCAGAGTGTGATGCTCCCCTTCCTGTGTCCATGTGTTCTCATTGTTCAATTCCCACCTATGAGTGAGAATATGCAGTGTTTGGTTTTTTGTTCTTGTGATAGTTTACTAAGAATGATGATTTCCAATTTCATCCATGTCTCTACAAAGGACATGAACTCATCGTTTTTTGTGGCTGCATAGTATTCCATGGTGTATATGTGCCACATTTTTTTAATCCAGTCTATCATTGTTGGACATTTGGGTTGGTTCCAAGTCTTTGCTATTGTGAATAATGCCACAATAAACATACGTGTGCATGTGTTTTTATAGCAGCATGATTTATAGTCCTTTGGGTATATACCCAGTAATGGGATGGCTGGGTCAAATGGTATTTCTAGTTCTAGATCCCTGAGGAATTGCCACACTGACTTCCACAATGTTTGAACTAGTTTACAGTCCCACCAACAGTGTAAAAGTGTTCCTATTTCTCCACATCCTCTCCAGCACCTGTTGTTTCCTGACTTTTTAATGATTGCTATTCTAACTGGTGTGAGATGGTATCTCATTATGGTTTTGATTTCCATTTCTCTGATGGCCAGTGATGGTGAGCATTTTTTCATGTGTTTTTTGGCTGCATAAATGTCTTCTTTTGAGAAGTGTCTGTTCATGTCCTTTGCCCACTTTTTGATGGGGTTGTTTGTTTTTCTCTTGTAAATTTGTTGGAGTTCATTGTAGATTCTGGATATTAGCCTTTGTCAGATGAGTAGGTTGCGAAAATTTTCTCCCATTTTGTAGGTTGCCTGTTCACTCTCATGGTAGTTTCTTTTGCTGTGCAGAAGCTCTTGAGTTTAATTAGATCCCATTTGTCAATTTCGGCTTTTGTTGCCATTGCTTTTGGTGTTTTAGACATGAAGTCCTTGCCCATGCCTATATCCTGAATGGTAATGCCTAGGTTTTCTTCTAGGGTTTTTATGGTTTTAGGTCTAATGTTTAAGTCTTTAATCCATCTTGAATTGATTTTTGTATAAGGTGTAAGGAAGGGATCCAGTCCCAGCTTTCTACATATGGCTAGCCAGTTTTCCCAGCACCATTTATTAAATAGGGAATCCTTTCCCCATTGCTTGTTTTTCTCAGGTTTGTCAAAGATCAGATAGTTGTAGATATGTGGTGTTATTTCTGAGGGCTCTGTTCTGTTCCATTGATCTATATCTCTGTTTTGGTACCAGTACCATGCTGTTTTGGTTACTGTAGCCTTGTAGTATAGTTTGAAGTCAGGTAGCGTGATGCCTCCAGCTTTGTTCTTTTGGCTTAGGATTGTCTTGGCGATGCGGGCTCTATTTTGGTTCCATATGAACTTTAAAGTAGTTTTTTCCAATTCTGTGAAGAAAGTCATTGGTAGCTTGATGGGGATGGCATTGAATCTGTAAATTACCTTGGGCAGTATGGCCATTTTCACGATATTGATTCTTCCTACCCATGAGCATGGAATGTTCTTCCATTTGTTTGTATCCTCTTTTATTTCCTTGAGCAGTGGTTTGTAGTTCTCCTTGAAGAGTTCCTTCACGTCTCTTGTAAGTTGGATTCCTAGGTATTTTATTCTCTTTGAAGCAATTGTGAATGGGAGTTCACTCATGATTTGGCTCTCTGTTTGTCTGTTGTTGGTGTATAAGAATGCTTGTGATGTTTGTACATTGATTTTGTATCCTGAGACTTTGCTGAAGTTGCTTATCAGCTTAAGGAGATTTTGGGCTGAGACAATGGGGTTTTCTAGATATACAATCATGTCATCTGCAAACAGGGACAATTTGACTTCCTATTTTCCTAATTGAATACCCTTTATGTCCTTCTCCTGCCTAATTGCCCTGGCCAGAACTTCCAACACTATGTTGAATAGGAGTGGTGAGAGAGGGCATCCCTGTCTTGTGCCAGTTTTCAAAGGGAATGCTTCCAGTTTTTGCCCATTCAGTATGATATTGGCTGTGGGTTTGTCATAGATAGCTCTTATTATTTTGAGATACGTCCCATCAACACCTAATTTATTGAGAGTTTTTAGCATGAAGGGTTGTTGAATTTTGTCAAAGGCCTTTTCTGCATCTATTGAGATAATCATGTGGTTTTTGTCTTTGGTTCTGTTTATATGCTGGATTACATTTATTGATTTGCGTATATTGAACCAGCCTTGCATCCCAGGGATGAAGCCCACTTGATCATGGTAGATAAGCTTTTTGATGTGCTGCTGGATTCGGTTTGCCAGTGTTTTACTGAGGATTTTTGCATCAGTGTTCATCAAGGATATTGGTCTAAAATTCTCTTTTTTTGTTGTGTCTCTGCCTGGCTTTGGTATCAGGATGATGCTGGCCTCATAAAATGAGTGAGGGAGGATTCCCTCTTTTTCTGTTGATTGGAATAGTTTCAGAAGGAATGGTACCAGTTCCTCCTTGTACCTCTGGTAGAATTCAGCTGTGAATCCATCTGGTCCTGGACTCTTTTTGTTTGGTAAGCTATTGATTATTGCCACAATTTCAGCTCCTGTTATTGGTCTATTCAGAGATTCAACTTCTTCCTGGTTTAGTCTTGGGAGAGTGTATGTGTCGAGGAATTTATCCATTTCTTCTAGATTTTCTAGTTTATTTGTGTAGAGGTGTTTGTAGTATTCTCTGATGGTAGTTTGTATTTCTGTGGGATTGGTGGTGATATCCTCTTTATCATTTTTTATTGTGTCTATTTGATTCTTCTCTCTTTTTTTCTTTATTAGTCTTGCTAGTGGTCTATCAATTTTGTTGATCCTTTCAAAAAACCAGCTCCTGGATTCATTAATTTTTTGAAGGTTTTTTTGTGTCTCTATTTCCTTCAGTTCTGCTCTGATTTTAATTATTTCTTGCCCTCTGCTAGCGTTTCAATGTGTTTGCTCTTGTTTTTCTAGTTCTTTTAATTGTGATGTTAGGGTGTCAATTTTGGATCTTTCCTGCTTTCTCTTGTGGGCATTTAGTGCTATAAATTTCCCTCTACACACTGCTTTGAATGCATCCCAGAGATTCTGGTATGTTGTGTCTTTGTTCTTGTTGGTTTCAAAGAACATCTTTGTTTCTGCCTTCATTTCGTTATGTACCCAGTAGTCATTCAGGAGCAGGTTGTTCAGTTTCCATGTAGTTGAGCGGTTTTGAGTGAGATTCTTAATCCTGAGCTCTAGTTTGATTGCACTGTGGTCTGAGAGATAGTTTGTTATAATTTCTGTTCTTTTACATTTGCTGAGGAGAGCTTTACTTCCAAGTATGTGGTCAATTTTGGAATAGGTGTGGTGTGGTGCTGAAAAAAAATGTATATTCTGTTGATTTGGGATAGAGACTTCTGTAGATGTCTATTAGGTCTGCTTGGTGCAGAGCTGAGTTCAATTCCTGGGTATCCTTGTTGACTTTCTGTCTCGTTGATCTGTCTAATGTTGACAGTGGGGTGTTAAAGTCTCCCATTATTAATGTGTGGGAGTCTAAGTCTCTTTGTAGGTCACTCAGGACTTGCTTTATGAATCTGGGTGCTCCTGTATTGGGTGCATATATATTTAGGATAGTTAGCTCTTCTTGTTGAATTGATCCCTTTACCATTATGTAATGGCCTTCTTTGTCTCTTTTGATCTTTGTTGGTTTGAAGTCTGTTTTATCAGAGACTAGGATTGCAACCCCTGCCTTTTTTTGTTTTCCACTTGCTTGGTAGATCTTCCTCCATCCTTTTATTTTGAGCCTATGTGTGTCTCTGTACGTGAGATGGGTTTCCTGAATACTGCACACTGATGGGTCTTGACTCTTTATCCAATTTGCCAGTCTGTGTCTTTTAATTGGAGCATTTAGTCCATTTACACTTAAAGTTAACATTGTTATGTGTGAATTTGATCCTGTCATTCTGATGTTAGCTGGATATTTTGCTCGTTAGTTCATGCAGTTTCTTCCTAGTCTCGATGGTTTTTACATTTTGGCATGATTTTGCAGTGGCTGGTACCAGTTGTTCCTTTCCATGTTTAGTGCTTCCTTCAGGAGCTCTTTTAGGGCAGGCCTGGTGGTGACAAAAATCTCTCAGCATTTGCTTGTCTGTAAAGTATTTTATTTCTCCTTCACTTATGAAGCTTAGTTTGGCTGGATATGAAATTCTGGGTTCAAAATTCTTTTCTTTAAGAATGTAGAATATTGGCCCCCACTCTCTTCTGGCTTGTAGAGTTTCTGCCGAGAGATCCGCTGTTAGTCTGATGGGCTTCCCTTTGTGGGTAACCCGACCTTTCTCTCTGGCTGTCCTTAACATTTTTTCCTTCATTTCAACTTTGGTGAATCTGACAATTATGTGTCTTTGAGTTGCTCTTCTGGAGGAGTATCTTTGTGGCGTTCTCTGTATTTCCTGAATCTGAATGTTGGCCTGCCTTGCTAGATTGGGGAAGTTCTCCTGGATAATACCCTGCAGAGTGTTTTCCAACTTGGTTCCATTCTCCCCGTCACTTTCAGGTACACCAATCAGACGTAGATTTGGTCTTTTCACATAGTCCCATATTTCTTGGAGGCTTTGCTCGTTTCTTTTTATTCTTTTTTCTCTAAACTTCCCTGCTCGCTTCATTTCATTCACTTCATCTTCCATCGCTGATACCCTTTCTTCCAGTTGATCGCATCGGCTCCTGAGGCTTCTGCATTCTTCACGTAGTTCTCGAGCCTTGGCTTTCAGCTCCATCAGCTCCTTTAAGCACTTCTCTGTATTGGTTATTCTAGTTATACATTCTTCTAAACTTTTTTCAAAGTTTTCAACTTCTTTGCCTTTGGTTTGAATGTCCTCCCGTAGCTCGGAGTAATTTGATCGTCTGAAGCCTTCTTCTCTCAGCTCGTCAAAGTCATTCTCCGTCCAGCTTTGTTCTCTTGCTGGTGAGGAACTGCGTTCCTTTGGAGGAGGAGAGGCGCTCTGCTTTTTAGAGTTTCCAGTTTTTCTGCTCTGTTTTTTCCCCATCTTTGTGGTTTTATCTACTTTTGGTCTTTGATGATGGTGATGTACCGATGGGTTTTTTGTGTGGATGTCCTTTCTGTTTGTTAGTTTTCCTTCTAACAGATAGGACCCTCAGCTGCAGGACTGTTGGAGTACCCAGCCGTGTGAGGTGTCAGTCTGCTCCTGCTAAGGGGTGCCTCCCAGTTAGGCTGCTCGGGGGTCAGGGGTCAGGGACCCACTTGAGGAGGCAGTCTGCCTGTTCTCAGATCTCCAGCTGCGTGCTGGGAGAACCACTGCTCTCTTCGAAGCTCAGATGGAAATGCAGAAATCACCCGTCTTCTGCGTCGCTCACGCTGGGAGCTGTAGACCGGAGCTGTTCCTATTGGGCCATCTTGGCTCCTCCACCCCTTTCTTTCTTGAAGTGATTTTCCCCCTGCACACTTATGTAGTGTCTATTATATGCAATAGTTGTTCTAAAAGCTTTACAAAAATTAACTAATTTAATCCTCATAATAGCCCATAGGATAAATACTATTATTTTTCTCATTTTACAGATAAAGGATTTAGCTAGGTAGTAGTAAAGCCAGGATTTGGACCAATGCGATCTTGCTCAAATCAAAGCTTAATCACTAGGCTGTGTTTCTTCTTTGTTAGGTGGTTAGGTGGCATGACTGTGAGAAAATATGAATTACACATGCATTAATTTAATATTTTCAAAATATTATTTAAGCTCATTTTTTTCTTAAGGTATCAAAATGAACAAGAGGATATGGGAAGATTGTGTAAGTCCTGAAGATGGTGAGAGATGAAAAAGAGGAGAAATCCACAGTAGAAGAATAGGTGGTGCTAACTTAAACACGAAAAAGAAGAGTACATAATAACATTAAGAAATGGTCCTTGGGCTTAACAGTAGAAAGGTCCATTAATACATTCATTAGTGAACTAAAGTTTGAATCCAGGCCTTCTATGCTGAAATTTTCTCCTGCTTCCTATTCTTCATATTCGTTATGAAGTCTGCCTTTCATCTTATATATAACATTTAAGTGCTCTTCTCTCTTGTTTAGATTTGTTTGAAGTGATTGCAAATTGTCTATGTGATAAGACAGAAATAGGTTTATTAATGATTTAGTTCTTGCCTAAAACATAGGTTTATTTTTCTATTTCCTAACCCCACATGATGCAATTGCATTTTATGAAAATGTGAAACTGAATTATTGGTAGTTTTCTTTAAATATGTCCCTTAATTCCCTTACATTTCTGGCCTTTGCACAAAATGGCCTTTCTGCTTAATGAGCATCTTACTGAATTCTCTTGGTCTCTCCTCTTTTACCATTGTATGCAAAGGCTTGTCTCTTTGACCACTTTCTGTTGTCCTTTAGGCATCAGCCTTCTTGTGAAGACTTTCCTTCTTTCTTTCTCTTTTTTTTTTTTTTTTGAGAAAGAATCTCCCTCTGTCATCCAGACTGAGTGCAGTGGCATGAGCATAGCTCACTGTAACCTCACAGTCCTCGTTTCCAGTGATCCTCCTGCCTCACCCTCCCGAGTAGCTAAGACTATAGGCATGTACCACCATGCCTTGCTAACTTTTTTTTTTTTCTTGTAGAGACAGGTTCTTGCTATATTGCCTAAGCTAATCTCAAATTCTTGGGCTCAAACAATTCTCCCTCCTTGACCTACCAAAATGCATGAGCCACCACATCCAGCCAAGACATTTTTGATTTCCAGAGAAAGTTTCTGCTTCCTTTTTTGAGAATGAAAGTAGTTACTATTAACAATTGCACTAGTACAACACATGTAAGCCAAGTCTATACTGGCTTGCAAGAACCAATTTTGAAATTTTCAAGAATTCAGCAAACTGGCTATTAAGCCCGTCAGTGGCTTGAAATTGACTATGGTGGGTGTATTTATATCACGGAAATCTGCAAACACAACAAATCTGTTCTTGTTATTGTTTTGTATTGTTCTTCTGGAGAGCTGGTTTATCAGCACATCTATGAAAATAATACATCTATCATACAAATATATAAGTATTAATATAAAATGATAATATGGTGAATGTAATTAAGCTAACTTAGGCAAGCAATTAAGGTGATGCTATATTCTTCATATTTTTACCCACTTTATAAAAGACAGTTTCATTTCTCTAAAAAAAATTCCCTATAGTCAGGCTAGAACTTCAAGGGAAAAAAATCTGTATTCTGAAGAATTAGGTCTGCATTTACATATGCTGTCATCAGCAAACAACACAGTTGTAGAACTGTGAAAATTGCAGACCTTTACAACCTGGCCTTTGATTAATGACTTAATTAAAGTAGGATTAATATAAATCTTTTGGCAAGAAAGAATGCTAGTGAAAGTAGAAAATATTCTACTTTTTCTGCTAAAATAAATTATTCTGCTAAAATAAATACCCTTTTAGCAATTATTGTAAGAGGCATTGATAACAGGATGATAGAGTCAAACACTTGAAGAACTCCTGGAGGAAAGGCTGATGTTTGCGAGCTATGCAAAGAGAAACAAGAAGCAAAGAAATAAAATATGAATGACCACTACTAAGCCAATGTATAATATAACATACTTTTAATAAAGACCCTTAGCAAAAATTTCTCTCAGGTCTTGGTAGCAGGCAAAGCTGACTTTCCATCATTAATTGTTTCTAACTTTATGCACACTATGAATCTTGTAACTAATCCTGTTTGTTTTCCTTTTTTGATCTGATGTCTGGGAGATTAGAGCTATATTTGTAGCCTAAATATTTAATGTATGGAACCATGAGGGCATAAGTGTGAATGCTAACCCAAGTCCCAGGTTTTCTCTTCTCTATCTTTATTTTCCTTTTGTCTAATTCTTTTACCTTTATTTCTTCTTTTGTGGTGTATGCATTTTTGTAAATCACCCTAAGACCTTTTTATTCTGAAATGGGGTCTAAATAAATAGCACAGGCATGAGATGGGCACAGCAGCTAGTTCTGTAAACCACAGTTGCAGTGCTGGTTTCAAGGGACTATTGTGCCCATTATTTCAGCTTCTGCTAAAAAAGGCCCTAGGTTACTGATATCCAAACTAATTTTGTAGTTATGAAAATTAAATAAAAAAGGTTGGGATGTGATCAATGTAATATGGTAACAAAGGAATTACTAGAGGCCAAGATTTATCCTTCAAGCCCCCCTGTAGTTACTAACATTGGAAAATGACTGGTTAATGACATGCTGGTAGCTTAGGCAAATTATGTCTTCCTTGATGTCAAGGATAATGATTCTTTGGGTAAACTTTTCTCCCAGTAACAGGAATATGATGGTAACCTAATGATGCAGTATAGATGCTTATTTTCAGCCTATACTATTACTCCACAATCTAAGTTATAGTTATGATAGTTCAACTATACATGTTAGTGTAAATAAGGCTTTACATATTAATTTTAACAGTCATATGGTATGTGTGATTTACTTTTAAAAGGCAAACATTTGTTCCATCAGAATATATACCTTTAGGCTACTTATTTAGCCATCATCCCTCAGAAAGACCCCAAAATGTCTTAATATTATGTGAATGAGTGCTTGTACCTCTGGAGAAAAGCTGTGGCATCTAATATTGATGTTAATTCAACGGGATAAATAAAATACAACATGTAAGAGTCCATAAAATCAATATGTTGATATTGATATACTGTTTTATTTCTATGAATTTAAGTGTTTTTGTACCTAAACTAATTTAAATATAAGTATGTATTGATTTATATCATTTATATACACTTCAGCTAGCTAAAATGCCCCCTTTTCTTCTCATTGGACTATAACTGATATTTTTACAAGGTTAGAAAATTCAGAATCCTTTATAGAAGGTGGCAAGGTAAAGAAATTTGATGGGGAATAGGAAACAAAGGGGATACATACAGAGTTACAGATATTGATATTTTAAAATCAGCTTTTGTCAATAGGCTTATTTGTGTAAATAATGCTGCTGGGATTAGAGAGAAATAATAGGTAAACATGGCCTAGATTTTGAAATAAACCTAGCCTGTTTCACAACAAATCCAAAAGAGCCAGTGTTAATTCAGCAATTACTCTACATTAAAGGCATATTTAGGGTAAGTACTTAAATTGAAATGTGACATATTTTAGGACAGACTTCTAAGTATTTCTTTGCATTCACAGACATGAAGCCGCTGAAGTCTTCAGTGTAGCCCAGACTTTGTGTGGTGCTCTTTTTAACAGTGTTCACTTTTTAAAGTTTTAAACTATTCAATAGGCCAATTCAAAAGACAAAAAAAGGCCGGGTGCGGTGGCTCATGCCTGTAATCCCAGCACTTTGGGAGGCCGAGGTTGGCGGATCACGAGGTCAGGAGATCGAGACCATCCTGGCTAACACGGTGAAACCCCGTCTCTACTAAAAATACTAAAAATTAGCCGGGCGTGGTGGCGGGCGCCTGTAGTCCCAGCTACTCGGGAGGCTGAGGCAGGAGAATGGCGTGAACCCAGGAGGCGGAGCTTGCAGTGAGCCGAGATCGCGCCACTGCACTCCAGCCTGGGCGACAGAGCGAGACTCCGTCTCAAAAAAAAAAAAAAAAAAAAAGAAAAAGAAAAATACTGCAGTTTTATTTTACTTCTCTTTAAAAACATATACATGTATTAGCATGGGGAAGATATTGTATTTTCTTATAACTTAAAATATCTACTATGTAAGGTAGGTAAATAAAATTTACACTGGCATTTAGCCGGACAATACTAGAATCTGGCTAAATCTGTGGAGAAGAACATGAAAGCAATTTTGTAATCTTTAATTCTGTACATATACCTTTATAGCAATCACAATATGTTCAGATTAAATATCTGATTTTAGCTCTTAATTGAAGTGGATGTTATTATTACCATTTTACAATTTTTACTATAGGGATAAATTATAAAATGATGTGCCAAAGGTTACATGGTGATAGGGCTAGAATTCATTCATTCTATTTAATGCAATATTTTTCTCAGCAGCTGTTGTTTATGCAAATAGTCATGCTGGGCACTGGAAATACATGGTATACAAAATTCTAACAGTTGTAGAGAAAAAAGGCAATAGACCAAGAATTCTGTCTATGTCCAAGTTGGCTGTTTTAGAAAATTTATTTCTCTCATTCCTGATTATTTGAGATAAAATAATTGAAATTATTATATCATCAACTGCATTAGAAACTCAGGAAGCTGCATGTGACCAGAGAAATAGGAGCATATTTTAACAGATAAAAAGAGAGACAGAGAGAGGGTGGGTGTTGGGGGTAGAGAGAGATAAATTATGAGTCTCTGAAACGTCAGACTCAACCATGTTAAAATATGTAACTTCATGTTGACTCTGCTCTTTGCCACATTTATGCTGCCATTTAGCATTTCTATAAACATAATAAACTGATCATATGTGAAAACCTTAATGTTTATGTAATTACAGTTTTTTATATATAAATGAATAGGTGGTATGTTAGGAAACAGTTTCCATTTGTCTTAGAACTTTGTGGCATGAGTACATGATTGAAATGAGAAAAGAATGGGTGGAAGTTTTAAAATACACTTCTTTCCTCCACATTGTTCTAAGATAAGAGGTTGCAGAGCAGGCTTTTATTATCAGGCTGAAATACTCAACATGTAAATGTGAAAATAGTTACTGATTTTTATCCGCACCTGACAGAGTAATGAGAAATCATCTTTTCAAATGAAAATTTATTTTTGAAACATTGTGTGGTGAATAACAATGCATTTTAACTTAAAACTTCTAATTCAGATTCTTATACAGTAACATAATATTTGTTAAGGAAGAACAGGTATTTGGATAAAGAAGAAATTGGGAAAACAGTGAAGGTGTTGATAGATTTTTCAAACTATAGAAAATGTTTGAATCTTCCATACATGTGCTTAACTGACCATAAATTTAAAGTAGATTGCAATGAAAAAAATACCAGTCTATAACTAAAGATTCTTACAATAAAGATCAAAGTTAACTATTGAAAACCAGTAAAAAAATTAGAACAAAAATTTCACATACCATTTGGGAATAGAAAGAAACTATCTATAAAATGTGTAAGTCCTCAATATTATTTTGAACCTATCCTTCAGCCTTATCGCTGTGTAATTTGCAGGCACCAATAGGCATCCACCCTGAGAATAGATTATTAGCACTTTTTGCCTATTTTACTAATTAAATTCAAGTGGTATATAAATCCCACTTAAGGTATAAAGTGCAGAAGGTGAAGCAGAGAAAGAGAAAAATCAAAGCTCATGAAATAAAAGACAGAAAATGTCTTCCCTCGAGAGTCAATATTCAATTACTTCTGGCTCTATGATATAAAAGTGTTTTTAAATAATATTTTAATAGTAACTACTGAATCACCTTTGGAACAACCACTTAAGTAAATAATACTCTTTAACATCCCTGTGAACAATGTGATAAAATAACATGAATGACATATCACATATAAAATTCAAGGCAAACTTTCTTCTGTGTTTTAAAAAGATGGTTTTGGCCAACCTACGGTTGCGATTCTATGACAACTCTCAGAGTCTGTAATTAATGAGAAAGACAAATTGAGAGAGGGAGATTAACACCTGTGATTCGATGGTCATTAAGTCACAAATGTCCTATGTCACTCTGACCATATTTTCTCATTCTTCCTCTGCTTTCCCTTAATGCCCACGAGACCTTCTAAAATCAACGGGTTGCAATATTAGTCATTACATCATTCTGTTCTCACCTTGATTAGCTAAGACCTGCTGTTTCTTCTGCCTGATTGAAGCTAGTGCTGATTGAGAACAACAAGAAAACCTTCCTACACCTTCCTAGGAAAAATAACAACCAATTTCTTTATAAATATTTACACTGAAACATAATTTATATGAAGTATTCTTAAGATTAAACATACCTGGGTATTTCCTCTGGGTTCCACAGTTTTAATCCTGAGTCAGGGATTTATAGACTAGTGAAAGTTCTATTAAAGTAACTATTTAATTGATCCAGATTTATTTAGTTAGTAATAATTTTGATGCTCTACGTTACCCAAAAATATACTGACCAAATATTTGGTTTGGTTGCTTTGTGTAAATTCTGCTTCTCTTTATACTATCTCCATTAAGTAACAGATTGACCTCATGATTGTTTTTACTGAAATGATCAAGTTTAAATTACTGAAATGTGTCTGCTAAGTGGCTTGTAAAATTTTGCATATTTTCTCATAAAAAATGTAGTTTAAAATACAGTGACATCTCATATGTCAGGCCACTAGACTTCTGCCAACATCAGATTTCCAAATCTACTGGTAACCAAAGAAAGCGTCTAAGAGTCACAAAACATTTGGTTGAATCCGTGTACCTAATTCCCATCTTAAGCTTCATGATTTGTCAACAATAAGAAAACAAACAAAAAACACAAACTTTCCCATCAGGATACTAGAAGCTATAAACTGAAAGAAAAAAATGTGAGAAAGGCACAACAACAGAATAAGTTAAATGTCACAGCCAGAAATCAAAGGACAAAAACACAGCCATGAAGCTGTATATAGAGAGAATATCAAGGGATGCTGACTGAGATGATCTGGAGGTATCAAGATAATATTAAATTATATTCGATGACCTCTGATTGAATTAGTAGGGAAATATATGCTTAATCTAATTCTTATACAAAGTATCCTATACTAAAACCATTGCTTTGGTGCCTGAAGGAATAAGCCCTGGACTTCATTGCTTCCAAAATTTAATATGCATATAAACCACCTTAGGATCTTTTGAAAATGTGGATGCTTGTTTGGCAGGCCAGGAGGTGTGGTCATGATTCTACGTTTCTAATCTAGCTAATGCCACTAGGTTTTTTTTTTTTTTTTGGCAAGGGTATGGAATGTATTAATTTTCAATAAAATAAGGTAGATGAGATGTTACTGTATTTGATCTCAAATATTTTCTTGGAAATCTGAAGTAAAAACATACTACTCTTACAAGTCGGCAAGTTTATGTTAATGCAATTCATTCACTTTGGAAATGAGGAAATAGCATAATAATAAACAATTTTTAAGATGTGAAACATGTAAGAGGGGAATAAATAATAGTGCATTATTCAATCCTTCAACCATATATTAAGCATGCATGAGGAAATTTCATTAAAACCTGAACTTGGTCAATACTGTGCAAAATTTGAAGTGAGCTACATCTATATCATACTAAGTAATATTCAATAGAATTCTGAATTCTCTTAATCTATATTGTTTCATTCTTTTTACATCATCTGGAAAATAAGCAACACACAAGGCAAGTTTTTTAAAGGATATTCTGTTTTCATTTCTATTTATGATGAAACACTGTGCTTTGTTCAATGGTAAAAAATCCAGACTATGTTCTTTGATTTTAAAAAATGCCGAGGCAATGATTTCCTGGTTCTGGATTTTAGGCACATAAATATGTGCATTAAAATATTCTGTAAATAAACTGAAAATGGAAGAAGTTAAACACAACATTTGAAGTTATGAATTCATAGCCTTTATAAGCTTTATATATTATATACATTTCAACCCTGCCAAATTCCTTTACTCTGATATGCTGGGTTTACAAACTATTAAAGTCTAGTGACATTAATGTGAGACTTCCCTAACCTCACCATGTCTTCCATTATGAAATTGTTGTTCTAGATGCATTATTGCTTACTCGAACCTTTCTCACTTCCCTAAAAGCTTTTGCTAAGGGTGAGATTTCCATGTTGCTCCAAACAATTATTTAACCTCAAGTGATTAAACTAAAAAGTATCTACCATATTTGATATGAGATGGCGGGACCAGAGAATATTGTAAATAATATTGATAAAAAGACATACGACTTCAAGTGGTTGCCTAAAGGGTCAAGATATAAATGTATTTATGGTAAAATGTGAAAACCTTTATACTGGACAATAAAGAAAACAAGCTCATGATTTAAAATAATTATTTACAGGTGATTCCCTCATTTACTTTACTTTGCAATTCTAGCTTTCATTTTAAAAATTAGGGCAGTATAGACAGTAGCTGTATAAACTCATTGCCTGTAAATATCCTCTTACTTCTTTTTTGCCCTTTTGGCTATGGAAAATAAAATTACATGTACTAAAAATGTTTTGTGGAGCTAGAAATAAAGCGTAATCATCTATGTTAATCAATAAAATATAAATGATTACTTAGTACTTATTTCTTGTTTATTAAAATGAACAAAAATTCAAGACCCAACAAAACAGCTAAATGTTTAAACGATAGGTTATTTAGTGAAAGTATGTCCAAAAGGATTTTCTGGGAAAAACGATTAATTGATAACAATGTGAGTGCAAATCTGTCTCTTTTAAAATTTTAAAGCATATTGTTCAACGTTTTAGCTTGTGTGCATGATATAAATTCCATACATTGTTTTCTCAGTGACAATAAAAAGCACAGTTTATTAATTAAAAAGGTAAGTAAAAATTAAAATATCTTTTAAAAAATTGGTTACAGTTTTGTCATTGGTATATGGAGGTTGTTCCAGGGGCCCATCCAAAGCTCTTCATCATCAGACTGTGTGTGGTCACTATGAAATTCCAAAGCCTCCTTGATGTTCTTACTGTCAATCATGGACTCCTGTTCAACTGTGCTTTTCAGCCTGTTCCTTAGTGGCTTCACCGCTGTATTGTCAGTCCCCACAGGGCAAGGGGCAAATGTAACCAGAGTTGGTCTTGCATTCATTTTTTCAGTAGAAAATGGCCCCTTTGATAATGTGTTCAGAGGTACATTCTCCTCATGTGTCACTGCCAACTTGTCTAGTTTCTTAAAGTGCCTTCCCAATCGAACAGGGGAAGCAACTTTTAAGTTGTCCGTGAGGCAGGCACGGCGGGTTCTCACCACAGAACCATTCTGTGCAATATATATATTGCCGTTGATATTACTGTGGATACTAGGATGGTGAAGACGGTTTCTCTGACATTCAGGAGCACTGTCTTCTCCAGTTGAGCTGGTTTCATACTCTCGATCAACAACTAACTTGATCATTCTTTTTCTTGCCCACTGACAAAATAAACAAAAATATGTGGGTCACTATCAAATAAATTAAAAAGGCAATGATTACATTGCCTGTGAAATCCAAAACAATGACATTTAGAAAGCTATCAAAGGTAAATCACTCAAGAGAGATAGAAGGAAGCCAGTCTTTATTAACATACATTTCTTTTCATCAATCCTTTATTGGCTTTAGATCTTATTAATGTTTGAAAAATGTACTGTTGAGTTGGAAAGCAGACATTTCAGGAAACACATGTATTCTTTTAGATCAAATTATTACTGATCCACATGGAAAAAAATTATTACTTTTATTTAAGGAGCTGATCCACTATTTGACAGCTGCTCTACTATTCAGGAAAATTAAATTGAAAGGAATGAACAGCTTTAGTGTATTCTGTTCATATTAACGCTTCTATTCCCAATATTTAAACAATATTTGTAAACCACATCATTCTAATTTTTAATGTATTCTCTAGTTAGCGAAAACTTTTGTATAATTTAATGCATTTTGTATAATTTAAGCATTTATTTACTTGACTTTACTTATTTACTTGATGTATAATTTAATGCATTTATTTACTTGACATATCCTGGTTTTCTGGGTTGTCCCATTTAGATATAGTAACTTAAAAGGAAATATCTTCTCAGCCTGCATCATTTACCTAGTAATACACAAAACTGAAAGCTAATTATACTAAACTTTCCTTTTGTAAGCAACTGGACATTTTCACAAATTCATTTGACTTTTACCAATCAACAAACATTAAAAATAGCAAGAAGCAAGGGTTAAGCAATACTGTGTTTTTCTCAAAATAGTATCGCATTTTTGGAATATGTGAACTATCAACACATTGCATGCATTCTGATTTTCAGAACTATATTTCAAAATTATAGTTTATTTACCTAGAAAAAATTTTATGCCGTTACATCTATTTTTAAATCCACTGTAGCTAATAATAACAGAAAATAAGCTGTAATAACTTTTAATTGAAAAATGTTATTTCATTGAATTCCTAATATTTGAAGTTGCAGATACAAACTTAGTTGAACATGTTCATGATAGTTTTTATAATACCTTTGCCAGTTGAAACGTACATATATGCAAAAGTAGACAAAGATATAATTTGTTGAAGGTTGTCTTAGTATTTATTTTGAAAGATGATATAAAAACATATATATAGTGTGTGTGTATATATATATATATATATATGCCATCCATTCCAATAGACAGTGTCACTGATAATACATAATGCCACATTGCATTAACAAAAATCCTACCAGTAAATATTAAATATTGATTAGCTGATTGCATGTGTTCTGATTTACTAATATAGGAAGGATTAGTCAGTTTTACTCTAATACAGTCTAATATACAAATGGATTTGGACAACATATATATTCACTTTTCTGGCATGCTTCTGATCATAAGTCATATCAAAATCATGATCAATTTCCTCCCTTTCAAGTGTCACTTTGGAGAACACACAGAAGGCACTGCACACGAGAGCACTCATCACAGCAAAACTTCCACCTACTATGATCTCTTTTAAAGTGCTGTGTTGTAACCTTCAGAGTTTGCTCCTGGTGACTTCTTTTGGTTTGCATTCTTGCTTCTGTCATACGCTGGTACCTGATAGCCCCATGGACCTCCAGACTGACTTTCACTACTACTGCTACTACTACCTGATTCTGATTCCTCCTCACTTTCCACACCTCCTTCCAACGAAGCTGATCCTGCACTGCCCTCTTCAGGGATATCTTGAGCTTCAGGGTCTGTACTTTCTTCCACAGGGGCTGGTCCACTTTCTTCTTCTTCTGAGTGTTCTTCTTCTTCCATCTTAGGTTCTTTTTGTTCTTCTTGTGGCTCCTCTTTCCTACCCTTGACTTCCTTGACCTCCTCAACCATGGGCCGCCTTCTTGCAAGCACAATGTTTTTCCTTGCTTTTTCTCCTTCTGACTCTGTGGATTCCGATTCTTCTGATTCAGGGGTAGAACTCTCCTCCTCCTCAGAGGGTGTCTCTGACTCAGATTCCTCTTCTGTAGTCTCAGACTCACTGAACTCAGACTCTTCTTCACTGTATTCAGTATAGTCGCTGGAGGATTCCTCCCCTGATTCTACAGTGCTTTCTGTTGCTTCCTCTTGGTCCAGAGTGAGTTTCAAATAATCTTTATCTTCTTCCTCAAGGCGTCTCTGCCACTCTTCACCCTCAAGGTCAACGATTCCTCTTTTATCAGCTAATCCTCTAACTTTCTTAAAAATCATGGGGAATATTCTGGCTCTCTTCCATGTTGTGTATGTAGGCTCAGCTGCTGGTGGTTTTTCGACAGTTACAACCACTTCTTCCTCCTCACTAGGCTGTCTAATTTCAACCTTTGGTTTTTTAATTTTCTTAATTTTCTTTGGCTCTTCCTGAAAATTGTGAAAATGCAATTGAAGTGTCAGCTTGGAGATAGCTATGGTATGACCTTGTCCCACGTAAGCCACGCAGGAATGAATCTGTGGGTGATAGCTTCATGCATGTTATATAACTGGCTTAAGAAAACAATCACAAACATTTCTACTGCATATAGACAGAAGGTGATTAAGAGAAAGTAAATTATTTTATTTTAGCTTGTACTTTACAATACCCAAATATATTAATTTCCTTCTTGTTACTCAAAGTTTATTTTGCATCTTAGATCAAATAAAAAAGAAAGAATTATTGTCTCTTCCTTCTTCTGTCACTAGACTTAGGTTAATAGCTTTCTGTATTCCCTTGAACTAAATTTTCAAGAATTTTCAATAATCACGAAAATATGACGAGTTATCTCATTTTATGAGAAATCTATTTTATGAAATTTTGCACATGTTAAAGCCACAGTGACATTTATTTCTTGTTAGTGTTGTTTTTGTATAAATTTGCCAAGTAAACAGTGAAGACAAAGTATAAGAATTTTATAGAAATGAGTCATGCTAATTTAAACATAAATTACATTATTCCTTGAAAATTATTAGTGGAAATAATTTACTTTTCTCTGATAATTGAAAGGTGGAGACTATATTTTTTCATGACTTTTAGTTTTGCTAGATAATTTGGGAGCATAAGTAACCTTTGTATTGCAGAACTTTAAAATATATTTGCTTATAATATCTTTATGGAGCAAGATTTAGAATTTTAGAAAACATAATTTTCATTGTGCCCTTTCCAAATGTTTAACACTTTTAGAAGGAAATAAATTAAATGATCAAGAATTAATTTTCCTCCAAAGACAAGGCAATGAAACGGTCAGCACTGTGAAATTTCTATGGGAAATACGTACTAAATGAAATGAATTTCTAAAAGTTGAAATGTTCTACAGCCGCTAGTCACGTAGGGTTAAACAATATTTTTCTTGGAATATTATCTTACATAATAAAATTACAGTAATTACCTCTTCCTCCTCATATTCTTCCTCAGCTTCACCAACCACCTCACCATATTCCTCCTGTCCAGCTGGTGGTAACAATCGACGGCGACTCCCATATTGAGGCATTTCATACCTGTAATATAAACTTACATCTTTAAACAGTTTGTCATGTGATTTCTGTAGAATCTACCACGAGTGATCTGTTTCCTTCTTTTTCTTCCACCATTCAATCGACAGATATTTACACAGCACCTATCAGGCTCCTTGTAAACGAGTTACAAAACTATAGAGTAAGAACTGCTACCTGATGACCAGTGATTTTTGCCATAATGGTACCCTGGAATAACAATAAAGAGAGTTGAGTTATTTCAGATACTCGTTTCTGAAGAAACTAGAATGAGAAAAAAGCCATATTGTGTCTTAACTAGCTGAAGAATCCAGAACACAGAATAGATACTTTGGAAAAGTGTAATGGCTCATTCACAACATTAAATCTGTATGTTGGTAGCAAAAAGTTGCTTCAAACATGGTCTGTAATGGTTTTCACAATTTTCTTCAGTATTTTTTTTGAAAGTGGTTAATTTATATGTGTACAAGTGACTTTTGAGACACTTATCAGTGGATTCTAAGGTGTGTTTTCTGCTTCCTAACTGCTCTTGGGCAAAACTTCTTTAAACTGATTAGATAAAACATTAACATCTCATATGAAAGAAATGGTGAATTTAGGAATTGAGCAAATATGTTTCACATCTATTTCCCATATAAATAATTGTGAATAACTTTACCGCATTTCTAGAATTGCAATCGATATCAATGTAAAATATCAATATGGAACTCAATACAGAAAAATGGCTAAAACTTGGTTAAAACTAAAGCTAGATATACTATTCATTTTCAAATATTATACTAGTGAGATCGACATGACATTAAAAACAAATTCTAGTAATAATAATCATTTGATAATTTCCTATTAATAAAATATTAAAACAAGAATCTGAATTTAAAAAATCTGAAGATGTACCCATGCTCATAACTGTAATAATCTTGTCCATATTCCTGGCCAGGATCAATTCCAGACTCCATGGATAATTCCTATTGTTCAAAAAGAAAAATTGCATTTGAAAACAAATTCTTATCACGTTTCAGGTCAAAGTCAGATTTCTACACCTAGAATTCGATGATTCTCAAAACATTCCTGCCAAAATAACTTTAAATACAAGTGTCAGTTAAAGCAATTAAAATGACTCTATTTAAAAGTGTTAGTCAAATCTATTCATTTTTTTCTGGCTGTAACCATTTGATACAAAATAAGGTTATATAATTTGACCTGAAGAGGAAAAAGTAATTTTTTTCTAATGGCAAATCTGTTAAAACTTGCAGATGAGCATTTTCACTTGTTTTTGGATGTCTTTTAAAATTATCAATCAATAGTTAATATTTAACTCAATTTTAAGTTAAATTATTAAGTGATGTTGGCCTTAAGAAAAATTATAACACTATCTACAGCATTTTTTTCATCTCCCCACTAACAGTTTTCTAGTACCCAGTATTCTTCTATTCATTGAAACTGTTCTGATAAAATCATCTGAGAACAAGAATTTAAGTTAATGTGTAATGCTTCCCAAGGATGTTTATACTTTAAAACATACTGCTGATTCTAAATTTAAGGGTTTTTTGTTTGTTTTGTTTTTTTGAGACGGAGTCTCGCTCAGTCGCCCAGGCTGGAGTGCAGTGGCGTGATCTTGGCTCACTACAGGCTCTGCCTCCAGGGTTCATGCCATTCTCCTGCCTCAGCCTCCCGAGTAGCTGGGGCTACAGGCGGCCGCCACCATGCCTGTCTAATTTTTTGTATTTTTTTTAGTAGAGACGGGGTTTCACCATGTTAGCCAGGATGTTCTTGATCTCCTGACCTCGTGATCAGCCCCCCTCGGCCTCCCAAAGTGCTGGGATTACAGGCGTGAGCCACTGTGCCTGGCCTCTAAATTTAAGGTTTTTAGAGGAAAAAAAGAATTTGTTAGAATAGAGGTCCTTTTAATATTTCCAGTTCTAAACTTTAAACATATTGATTGATTTCTGTCAAACTCTACTTATAGAAAGATGTTTTTCTTGAGATATACATGTGAAAACAGTTTCTGATAACTATCAAATGCAATTTCTCTACATTTCCCTTTTAAATTCTACTTTAACATGTTAAGCAGGTTAAATGACAAAGGTTAACCAAATTAATTTTGCAATGGAATACGAGAAGAAAGGGGGGAAAAGGATAGGTACTCACATGAAAATAGATTGGTACATATTTCTATCATCTATTATTTATAAAAATTTAATTTTGTTGATCCAGGAATAGTAATGAGTCAGGAAAAAAAAAAGCCCTCCTCTGAGGGCACAAATATGTCATTTATGAAGTGTGGAAATTTACAGCCTGCATGATTGATATGGATAAAGACCCTCAGTTGTGCTTGGTGTGGCCAACATCATTTTAAAAAAATTGAATTCATTACTAACAACAGTGCTAATCAGAAAATGACACCAACAATGTGGATGTTGGTTTCTCTTGAAAAATAAAAAGATGGAAACACTAGGATCATATTTTTACATTCCAATAATCTAGTTGGCCAGATTAATTTTTACAGCAAGCATGTTCTCTCCTGTTTATGACAGTATCCCCAACGACACTTTTCTACATTCATACCCTAGTCACTATGAAATCTGTCATCTGCGATTGCTTTGTGTCTATTTAATATACTCCATTCACTTACATTACTACCCTAGATCCTGTAGGTATTGACGCTTGCATTACTTCTTCTATCTTATAATTTTGCAGTTTACAAATACTTTGTGAACCTACTCTAAAGGAATCCAATTTTGATGTTAAAACTAGTATAGTTTATTCACCAGAATAACTAATATTTAGACAAACCCACGATGAACAAAACTATGTATTTGCAGGGACACAGAAGAGCTAAAACTCTCATCTAAGTCTGGAGAGATTATTACTTGGTAAAACTTTTTAGAATATGTTTGGCAATAGTACTAAATTAAATATAATCATTTCTTCTTTCACAGAACTTAAATTTGTAGTTAAATACCCAACAGAAACATGTACACTTGTGAGAAAACACATTATTCGTAACAGTCCCAAATTGGAAACAATGCAAAAGTCCATGAGATAGATAAACACGCTACTACATCGCACAACAACATAAATGAATCTCCCAAACAGAATGTTGAGCAATATAGGTCAGGTACCAGTGAAATATATTGTATCATTCTATTTATATAAATTTCAAGAACAGACTAAAGAATATGTTACAGGCCAGAAGGAAAACTGATATCTAGGTGTTGACATAGAAGAGCTTGAGGGGTATGTGCACTCTGTAAAAATTCATCTAGTTATACAGTATGGTTTATACTTTTATCTAGTTATACAGTATGGTTTATAATTTTTTTTATGGGCGTAGGTTTTATTTCAACAAAAATATATTTATTACAGGAAGGTTGAAGTGTGGGGGATGGAATGAGGTTAAGAAAGACCTGGAAGAAACTGAGACAAAAAGTCTAGATTTAAGTTATTTCAAACTAAGTACTTTGTAAAAACGTTTCCTGTAGGTAAGCTAAGAATTTTAAGGTATGTAAAACTCAGTGTAATGATACTGGTTTAAATGAAGCAAATAGGTCTCAGAACTAATATTTTCAAACTGCTTGACCAATGCATGTTTAATTAAATACATACAGATACTGAGAAAATAACTTCAAACAGTTTTGAAGTAGACTTTTAACAACATTAGGTAGTTAATAGTAAGAAAGACGAAATAAAAATTTCAAGTAAATATTTATGGAGAAATAATGCAACTGAGTGGATTTTGGATTTTAGAAGTCAGCATCAAAGAATTTTCTTTACATAAATACTTTCTCTTCATTACGGGAAAATAACGCTCAGCTCTTGCTAGCTACAATGCATATGGCATAAATTGCATTAAAAATGTAATAAGAAGTATAGAAGGGATGTGGATAGGAACCCAGGAAACTCAGCAAGATAGCCCTTGATTCAATCAGTCACTCTGTATTTCTGAGTTGAGTAAAGAGGGATAGGAACTAGCAGAAGGAAAAAGGTACCTCTTGGATGCTTCCACCACCCATGAATGAAGAGCAGAGCCATCAGTCGTTAAAAAAAATTTGAGGAAAGAGCCCGGGTGCGGTGGCTCACACCTGTACTCCCAGCACTTTGGGAGGCCGAGGTGGGCAGATCACAAGGTCAAGAGACAGAGACCATCCTGTCCAATATGGTGAAACCCCGTCTCTACTAAAAATACAAAAATTAGCTGGGCATGGTGGCACACGCCTGTAATCCCAGCTACTCGGGAGGCTGAGGCAGGAGAATCGCTTGAACCCAGGAGGTGGAGGTTGCAGTAAGCCAAGATTATGCCACTGCACTCCAGCCTGGCGATGGAACAAGAATCCGTCTCAAAAAAAAAAAAAAAATCGAGTACGGAACTGCTGACCAGTCAGATCCATGAGTCAACCTCAACCAACAATGGAATGCTGGCCCTTTTTGTTGTTCCACACAGTCCCAGTAGACTATAACAACCCCTTAGTTGATGAATTCTAGATTTTAGAAAAGTATGCAAAGTAACATACTAGTGATTTTCTTGGGTAGATCAAACACTTAATGTGATTTTTAAAATTCATTTTTGCTGTCCACACAGGGAAAACATAGAATTAACTTAATATTTAATTATTATAAACATTTATACTGATGCAAAACAAAAACAACAACAATAATTGTAATTTACTGAATTTCTTCCTGTTACATTCCAGTTGTCGAGCTAGGAACTCACACATTTATTAGATATTACTGCTAACATTTTTATAGAAGATGAAATTGATGTTCAGCAGATGTATATCTTGACTAAGGTCTTGCATAAAGTAATTGGTGTTTGGATTTCAACCCTGAGTTTTCCAATTCAAATTTTATGGAGCCCTCTCCATGGAAATTTTTGCTAAAACCTTATAGAAGTTTAATATTCCTGCCACACAACCTCCATATTTTGGAGAGTAGATTCTAACCAAGAAATGCCTTTTTAGCAAAGATAGAATTCTGTACTCAAGGAAAAGGAATAAAATTTTTGTAAGTGGAGCTTATGAAATACTAACTTTGCCGTAAAATTAAAAGTAGGATGACTGTGCTTTTATTTTTAATTACATATATAAACATAATAAGTAAATACAATAATATGTATTTATTATACAAACAAATATCTTTTTCACATTGCAGAAGGAAATGCCATAGGCAATTTGTAATATATGTGTCCAAAAGAGGTATTTTGAATCACATAAAATGATATTTAAGTACAGATATCAGCATTCTGTCTTTAAACTTTGCATAATCTAAATCTGATGTCAGGAATGGATAGATGAATTCAGATTGATTAAGACAAGTAACTACTGATCGGGTTCATTAATTGCTTCATTCAATGAATGGCCTGTATTTATTAGGAATAATGGGCTTGTCTAATTCCCAGAGAATGAGGCTAAAAATTTGGAAGTTGAGCTACCAACAACTTCAGGAGGTGATTTCTTGGTTTCTTTTTTTTGAAGTTATTTTGAAAGGCTCTTTTCTTTTCCTTTAAAATTATGCCACATTGGCAGACACCCACTCTGCCTACAAGAATTAATACAATAGATCTTAAAGTCACAGTGAACGCTCAGTGAGGTTGAAAAGAAAATGAAAATTGATACCTCTGGTTTAAGAAGAGAGGGCCTCAGCAGTTGCTGTTGCTGTCAAAGGAAATTAAAATAGAAAAAGATTTAGAAAATAATTCAGATGGGAAAGGTAGATAGATCATGATTGAGAAGAGAGGAAAAAAAGGCGACAGTTTAAAACGTGTTTCCTTGGGATTATTCATTATTCATGTGTTAGCTACCAAAAGCATTAATTATTTTAACTAATTCTTTATATTGGAACATAAAATAAGAATTCATTTGTTTTGTTTTAATTTCATCATTCTTTTAGTTAATGACAAATTTAATAGCCTTAATAAACAGGAATCTATACAGATTTTTGTTTTGTTAAGCTCCACAGTACAAAGAGTTATTTATGTTTCTAAAAGTACTGTGTGTCATATAATTACTTTTATCAAGTTTAACCTTGTTTTAAGTTGCCCTTCTTTTTTTCCTTCCCAATCACATTAAATGTGATAAGATTCATTGGGAAGAAGAGCAGAACACACAAAACGTTAAAGTTGTAATGTATCTATCAACATATTGAAGACATACTCTCCATTTCTTCTTCTTACCAAAGTGTGGATTTCTTGCACTAAAACATTAAGTGTGTTTTCAGAATGATTAGGAAAGTCATTAATTATCAGATTTGGTAGGAATTGCTTCCTGCCTCTTCCTTCTTTCACTTGTATTTATTTAAAGCTAATACAGTCACCATTGATGTGTTTCATAATAATACACACTTTAACCAGATAAAAACAAGCTACACAATTCAAATTTTGGGGTTAGTAACTCTTTGGAGGGAAAACAGCATATTAAACTAAGTATTGGAAAAGTGGGTAGTGAGGTTCTGGGAGGTAATTCCATCATTGAACCCACTGTTTAAACTGGCTAGTAGAACAACCATTTGACTGAAGGGATATCCGTTTTATAATATAGTTGTTGGTGAGTTAGTTATTTTACTCATAATGAATTCTAAACTATAATCCAATTAGGTCGTATACTTCTCTTGATTGAGAAGCTGTATGCTAAATCAAACTAGGTTCGCAGTGACTTCATTGGTAACATCACCTGCGGTACAGCTGGCCAAATACTATTGGCCAGAATGCCCAGTAGGTTCTCTGCAGACAGAATCAAATGAACACAGTAGAAAACCCAGAGCTTTCTAACATTCTGATTATTTTTAAAATCTTTAGGATCTCAAGCTTTAACCTAGTGATACGATGGAGGCGTGAACTGGTAAAAAGATCAAAAGTTAAGTAGTCCTATATATATATTCTTTGGTTTTTGTTTTTTTTGTTTTTTGTTTTTTTTTGAGACAGAGTCTCACTTTTGCCCAGGCTGCAGTGCAGTGGCCTGATCTTGGCTCACTGCAATCTCCACCTTGCTGGTTCAAGCAATTCTCCTGTCTCAGCCTCCCAAGTAGCTGGGACTACAGGCAGTAATCCTAGTTTCTAAATTAGATGTATAGCCTTAGACAAATAAATTTTGGGGAAATGTCAGAATACTGAGTAATAGTAATGCAGAACAAAATACATGTATCCTTAAAAAGGTAAGCAAGTGATCTTTGACCATTGAATAACAGATTTAAAACCTTAAAACAGGGAAGCAACATATATAAAAGAAAATAAATAGCATAACATACTAATATGTTTTTGCTGAAATCAAAGAAAATAAACTAGTTCAAAAGAATGTACATTAGTCTTGCCTATTACACAAGTATTTTCCTAGTACGCTTGTTACGACATCAACACCATAAAGCCCTTACCTCTGATCCATAACCTCTCCTGCAAGGCAGAAATAAATAAATCAGTATTAAACATCTTAGATTTTCGTTATTAAACAAAATGACAGATAAGGGCTTTAAAAAAAATGTCTGAGTAAAACTGAGAAGACAATTTCTACTAAACACTATCTCAGTGGGAAGTATATTTTGTGGCATTATCAAAACAGGAAGATCATGGTTTCACACCTGAATTACTAAAATAATGATCAACCCAGAGCCTCGTTCCATATGAGCAACAAAACATGCAAAATCTATTTTATTTCAATAGTGTATAATGACAAACTTTGACTCTACTATTATCAATCAATTGGGATAAAAAATATTATACATGATCTCTGTTATACACAAGTCTTGATATATATACTAATCCTTAGGGGAAGAGATATGCTTTATACGTGAAGAATGTAATAAGCATAGGATGAAAATTATGTCTATGAATATATTCTTCCAAATGATTGTATGATATTTTCTTTATGTTAATTAATTCTAAAAATAATACAAACTATTGGCTGTCCTTTCAGGGTCAATTATAATATTAGAAATTAAGTGAAGAAGTTTTTAGAGCTTTAATAGGCAAATATTCAATATTACATAAAGATTTATAAAGTTCGCACATCACAAGATGGTGAACCATTTGACTATACTTGAGGGGGAGAAAAGAATATAGAGTTTTCAAAGTTGAATGTTACTAATAATGAAAATGTTCTATGTGTTATTTTTTAAGCAGTTAATCTAAAGTGTTAAACTGATGCTGTCAACCATGTTATGTAGAATTAATCAATCAGTGTAATGAAGAATTATTACAAAGAGGCACATATTACAAAGAGGCACATGCATAACTTTCTAAAATCCAACAAAACAATCTCTGTAGAAAATTTTTTAAAAAATTTTGAGGCCTTCACAAAGTAATTCTACTTATCAGAAAGCATCTTGTATGGTTAATGCATTGTATATTGAAACTGTTTGTAAAAAAGTAAATACAATGGTTACTAAAGCTTCTCAATTTATTCTTTAAAATGGTTCTGCAGTGAATTTCGTAGAGACTGATAATTCTTCCAGAGCCTTTAGAAATTGTAGACATTTTCAACTTTTACCAAATTTATATTTTTCAGAAATAATTCAGGTAGAGAAAGCTCATATTGAGGTTTCAACAATGACAACTCAGTCATATACCTTATAAAATATGCAACCAAAGCCAGGCTTTATTTTTTAGACTATTTCTTCTGACTCCTTTTATTAGCAATGTTTTCCATCAATGTGAAAAATAAAATATCAATAGATAAACTGTAACTCAATGTTAATGTTTCCATTCACATTTTTGTTGCCTTTTATTTGGTTATTTGTATTGCTTGTCTTGGATCAAAGGCAGAAAGTTACTTGAAAGAGGTACATAACAGAACTACTACTTTACCTGTGTGCTTTCAAAACATGACTATTGATACTTATAAAGCCAGTTCATATAATATCGATGCACCTCTTTATGCAATTCATAATCAATTGTATTATTTATTTTATATCATGTATATGTATCACTGTTTACTTTTAACAATAAGGACAAATGTTTGGTCATCTTTCGTAAGTCTTTATTTAAAAGGTATCTAATAATTTCTTATGCATTAATGAGATCATAATAAATATTGAGAAAAAAGCGTTATTTTTCTCCTCTCTGGTTGTCAGGTTGTAAGCAGTTAGGGTTTGAGAGGAGGAAGAATATTTAGGCTTGTGTACTCAAATAATACTAAAAGGTCTCATATAGAAGATATTTTAACTGACTTTTATAATGTATCATAATGACATTAGGAATCTCCAAATACAATGTGTCAGAAAAAGACTGGCTTAAATATAAAACACAGGTATCTATGTTTCAATTAAAAAGTACAGAATAATAATAAAACTTTTAGATTATGTAAATAGTAAAATGTTATAGAAAAAGGCAATATAACAATTTAATAAGACTGTAGGTACCTACACAAAAATGTTTTTTTGATTTCTCATATTTCTTTTGTTACTATTTATAGATTTATCAAGAAATTATAAATTTTACATTTGCAAAAAGCTGGTAGATATTAGCTTAGAAAAGACACACTCACATTAAAGGCTTACACAATTGTGAATACCTTGTCAGAGTCCGCCAAATAGCACAAGTTCTCATGCATATGACCAGCTGCCAACAAAAACTCCAACTGAAGTTTTTCAGTGAAAGAAAGAAAAAAATCATGTTCAAGAACCCCAAGAAAGTAATTACTCTTGATTTGGATGAAAAGAATTTGAAGCAGATGGGCTAATAAAAATAATCAGATTTACAGATTGTTTTCTGTCTGATCTTGGTAATTAGGAATGCCAGGTCAAATTATTGAAGAAATATGAGGGATGAAGAAAAACCTCTGAAATAACACATTGAAGGGGGCTCTCAACTTATATTCATATACTTCCAATAGTAGTTATTAGGTATGAGTTTTGCCTGTATTTTAGAATTGTACCCTTCTCCATGCAAACTTATATCTTCTAAAATCTTAAAACTCCAGAGTGTTTTATAAGTATTTGTTTTAAACAAACACTTATATGTGCATTCAAAATGTGAACTTCCAGTAAATAAAACGTATTCCATGTGTTTCATGGGAAAAACAAAGTAATTACTTGATGGTCACATATTATACATTATATACTAATATTGAAAGTATAGTTTCCTTAGGAAGGAAGGGACACAGATAGTATCTAGCTTAAGTGATGCTGTTCGAATTTAACAATTGGAGCTCTAAGAACTGTTACTACAACTACAGAAATCTCTTCCCAGAGTATACAGTTTTATTTTCTTTGTTTAAAACAAAGAGCAGAAACCTATGTAAAAGAGTGATAGTTCAGCAAATATCACTTCTCTTGATTTTTCTATTTAAGCTTTTTATATTTCATTTATTAAACTGAAGATCATACTTTCTTTAAAAAGGAATCTTATGAAAAAATTTAAATTAAGGAGATGATTAATAATGTGAACAAACAAAATTAAACAGCACTTTAAGCATCTGTTGGAACAATGAAATGCCTTACAAAAGTCAACGACTCAAGATTTATTTTCATTATAAAGAAGGGAAGGGAAAGCACAATGAGAAATAAAGAGAATAAGACAGCAACGGAAAAAGTATAAGATTTACCAAATCCATAAGCATACTACTAAGATAAAAGCAAGTCAGAGTAAAAGATGTTCTTATCAGAAAACAGATGACTACATGTTATAGCACCTGAGATTTATTTTGAAATACCTTATGTCTGTCATCTCCTACAATCTAGGTACAGTATATTTTACTTTGGTAGTATTTCTTCTTACCAAATACATAGGCTTCAAGAAAAAACAGAACCTATCAATCATATCAGTTTTAACTTATTTGTAACAGTCTGCTTTTTTCTTAGAACATTCATATAAAACTACGATCAAAAACTAAATGTAAATGTTACTGCATCCACATGATAGACATGCCTTTGGTTTAAGTTGGGTATCTAACTTTCATGCCCACATATTCCCACTAGAAAAGATAGTAAAATTACTTACTTTTCAAATAAATGTAGAACAAATTATGCTACTTTGTAGTTTTTAAAAATTAAGGTAAATCTATTATATGAGTTAGTAGTGATGAGGTTAATATCTTTTTAAATTAAAAACGAGAAAAAACTGCATTTCACTGAATTTGGGGTAAAATAATAGAATCTTCTTTGACGTTCAAATTTGATGTTCAACTTGAAGACTATGATCAACAAGAGGTTTGCCCGACTAAAATAAGAAAAGCAACATTACAGTGAAGTAGATGGACTGTGAGATTGTTGTTCAGTTCCCTCGACAATATTGTTCAAATTCTCCTTGTTTTGTTCAGATGTGATTTCCATATTTGTTACTTCTGAAGGGCACATAGTTTGAAGTTCTGAAACATTTGTGCGTAGATAGTTTTTTTCTATTTGACTGTACATGTTAGCTACTGATTTTTCAAGTTCTGCTAAGTTTTTAACGTGTCTGAGGATGCCTTTTGGTTCTCTCTGAGGGTCTGTTTTACACACTGTCGTTGTTGATAGCTGTGTCATAGAGGACTTAATTTTCTCGGCAGGCATCATGTTGGTCGTGCATTTAACACCTGTTATACAGACACACTCTGTGGACAGAAATGAAGCTGAAGGAGGTGGGGGGCAAGGAATAGAAGGAGGTGGTGGAGGAAGAGTTGGAAATGGAGGTAGAAGAGGTGGAGTTGGGGGACCGGAAGTTGAAATGGAAAGTGGAAAAAATGTAGAAGGAGGCAGAGGAAGAGGGATAGAAGGAGGAGAGGGAGGAGGACAAAAAAGAGAAAAAGGAGAAATGTCAGGAGGAGGAGCAAGAGGAGCAGGAGCAGGAGGAGGAGAAGGAGGAGAAATAGGAGGAGGAGGAGGAAGGGGACAGGCAGAAGGAGAGATGTTTGGTGGATGGGCAAAATTTTCAAAAATATTTCTTTCGGTTTCAACAGGTAACATACAAATAGGTGTCTCTCTCCTAGAGAGTGAAGAATTTAAAACACAAGGCCTTGAAGGAGAAAGTTCCAAGGAACACTCAGCAGGAGAAGTGATGACATTAGGTTCTGATTTGAGTTCCACAGTTCTTGAAACAGTTGGCAAAGTGGAGAATGAGAAGTGAGGCCTGGGAAAGCAAAATGAAGAGTCTGAAGAGAGAGATTTCAACTGTTCTGTTCCTTTTATAATCAGTGTTTCACCTTGCCTTATTTCCTCTTTCTCTGTCAAATTTGCCTCTTCAGTTGTAAGCAATGGATTGCTGCTACCTCTTTTGTTTGTACAGATTCCAGTGTTTTCATTTTCAGCTTTCTGCCTGGTGCCTTGCCACTGCTGCAGATCTATGAGCTCTGGTCTATCTGGAACTTTCCTCATCAGCCTCCTGGGTAAGCTGACTGACTGACTCCACAGCCTCTGAATCTTTTCTCTTGGGCCCCTCAGAGACTTACTCTTGGCTTGTATTTTGGGTGAAAGTGGGTCTACAAAATCTGTTCTCTGTGAAATGTCTGAATTTGTTGATACTTGACTTATGTTTTCCTTATAAAGGGGATTATGGGCACTTAAGTCCTCCTCATCAGATAGAAATGTGAATTTTCTTGCAGACTTCAGTTTGTTGCTCTTAAGTGATCCGTCTACATGAGCTGACTTGTGAGCCTCAATAGTATTGGAAGAAAAGGGCATCACAACTTGTTGATGTTTCCTGTCTTCTGAGACTGAGTTATTTCCCCTGCTTTGTTGAAAATGGTAGAGAAGGAAAAGACTTGAAAGAAAAGAAGATAATGAAATGTAAGGAAACAAGTTGTGACAGCTTTCATGAGAAAGATGTTTTTATGGCTCTCATTACTATTAAATACTTAAAAACGTCAAAGGCCAAACAACACTAACCTACTAAAGCAAGACATTATTTTAATTCCCTGGTCTTAGAAAGGCAGCGCAGAAAAATCTTAGAGTTGTGAGAAGAATGAGAAATGTAAATGAAAAAAAAAGTACTCATCTCTAGATTATTTTGGAAGAGTATTTTTTGTTTTTGTTTTTTTCAGCTAGTGTGATACAGCAAAGCATCCATGTCCACACGTAACAGATCTTCCCATTGCAGAACAGCAGAACACCATCGAAGCTACCAACTTCTTATCTTATCTTTTCCTTGCCTGAGGATGCTCAGGGCTGCCTGTTACGCATAGAAGATTCTTAGCTGTATCTGATTCAGTACCTGTCCCTTATCTCTCATGTCAGTACTTCTGTCCTAGAGCCAAAAGCAATCTCCTCTCTGAGCCATCATGTGGAATATCCTGTTCTCCAAATTAAGAGAATTAAAATCACCAAGGACAGATGGGAGTTTGTCTCACAGTCCAACAATCACAACTGAGAAATTGAATATACGCTAGAATTGTGACAGAGTTTTTCTTCTGTTTAAATTTTGTGCTTAGTTTTAAAACCTTATATATAATACCTACCAATCAGGAAAAATTGTTTTAAAACCTTATAAATTGTACCAATCAGAAAAGATGTTGTCAGTAATTTCTTAGACTGATCTGGATCAAATTTTACTTAAAACTCACCTTAACAAAAAGATTGATGCTAAAAAAAAAAATCACTTTTTGATATCACTGAAAGGCTTACTTATGCACGGAAACTGAATCATAGGTAGCTGTGAGTCATAAATAAAGTTGCATACATCAAAGATCACAAATTAAATGGCTCTAAGGAAAGCATTTAGACCCTTCTCCCAGGAATGTTGGCTGATAGGTGGTTCCGAATAGTCTCTCATTAGGTTTTACTCTCAAGCCAAAACAGAATAACATTTATTTTAGTTACTGCTTAATAGTTACCCACTTAGCAGGAATGAAATAAAAAAGAAATATTCTGAATAGAAATTAACTAGCCATATTGAAAAATTAGGGTGATAGTTTAGGCAACAAAATAATAAAGCCACAGTTGTTAATGTGTCTTTTGGCAAAGATACGAACTGTAAGAAACAGTTCAATACGAACTGTAAGAAACAGTTCACACAGGTAGACCTGGAGCATCAAGCCTACTTGGACAACAAAGAAAATTCAGACAATCTGGACTAATCAGAGTGCAAACACTTTTACTCTTCGAATCTTGAAAAGTATTTTTCAAATATGGCACGAACAACTGAGATTGATATTATATACTGGTTGTTTTTGTATACATTTGTTCGTGGTTTGATTTCTCTTGGAAAAGCACCCAATGGATATAACAATATCACATCACTTTGACCAAAAGAAATCTATAAATAGGTTTCTATTTATAGATTTGTAAATTTTAAGTTCTTAAAATTTAAGAATTTTTAAAAACTAATTTAAAAAAATTAAAAACAAGGAGAATTTTGAAATTCCTTTCGGTAGGCACAGGTACCATCGCAGCGAACACATGTTTTAAGCTCATGCCATCAAAAGGAAATTGGGTGTGGAAGACAAAACTTTCCTTTTAACAGTAAGTGAGTCTGTGGCAAAAGATGAAGATCACTGTATTTACAGTACAACAGCATTTTAATCTATTCTATTGTATCTATTTTTCTAACGCTCTTCTATTCTATTAGAGTGATATTATTTACTTACTTATGCCTATGTATCCACAGGTGAGAAACAGAAAACATGTGATAGAAAAAAAGAAGTTTTTACTAGAGTTAATTTAAAACAATTCTGAAAATATGAGCAGGAACTTGCTTTAAACACTTAGTACGTATATCAAAAAAAAAGACATGTTTTTTATATTTTGTTATTATTCATATGAATGACATTTAATAGTAGATGAAATCAAATGACATTATTTGAATGTCTTTTCACAGAAAATTGTATCTAATAAAGTCTGTTTACTATACATAGATAAAGTTCACTTCTATTAAACCTGGATGATGCCAATCCTAAAATAAAACTTTTAAATGAGAGTTTAAAAATTGCTTCTATGGCCTAACTCTGTAAAACTGGTTAATGCACACTGACTTTTAAAGTAGATATATTTTGTTTGGAAGAAAGTAAATATACAACTACTATGATGACAATTACAAAGTAATTATAGCATTCATATGAAGTTATTACTTTGTGAAGTAGATTTTCCAAAATGATCTTTGACTTTGTTCTTTTTAAGATAATTGATAATAATCATTTAAAACTAATTCATTTTCTAGTAACTTAATGCTTAGAATTCCTGTAAAAAGTTCTTGAATAGATAGGTTAAAAACATTTACTAAAGATAAGATAATTAAATATGTAGGACTTAAACTATTTCAATGAATACATATATTACAATTGCAAAATCTACTGAGTCTACTACAATTGTTCAAGTAAAAATAATCTTAGGTATTGCTATTTGAAAATTATTACTGTCATCAAACTATACTGATTCCAGATGATGTTATAGTATACATGTTCTTATTAATTTAAAATGAATATATAATTCATTAATTTCATATATAAACACACTTAACTTTACACATAATCTTTTTTTTAGTTTCTAAAGATCTTTGCTTGAGAGAGGTCATTAACATAATCAAATAGAATCAAATCATATTGGCTCAATTCCTACATTCACCAATAATTACAGAAGAAACAAACAATCATTTTTCAACTTACAAAAAAGGTGAAAGCATATATCTAAAGCATGAACCCTGTATTATGTCATTATTTTGGAAATAGAATGTCATGCTTTAACCTATTATAAATTCAGATTTTGTGTTAAAATAATAGCATTCAGATCAATTTTAACATTAATACGACTATCCTAAACAAAACCTTGTATAACATTATTAATATGGTAAGTAACCTGAATACATTTGTTTAAAACCAGCTTTTCCATTACCAGGTCAATTTCATGATTTTTGAGGCTTTTCTTATTGCTACTAGTAACTGATACGGATGTCACATGTAAGAACATGTTATAGTCCTTCTACTCCATCAAATTCCAGTTAATAAAAGGTTTTCTGGATTTAATTGTCATATTCAAAATTGTAAAATATTCTTGGTTGTTTTACATATCATGTCCAAAAGCAGTTATTCTTGAATTTTTAAAATACTGACAAACTGAACATCACCATAAGGAATCCAGTTATGAGGGTAGCACCATTATTTAACAGTTACCAGTGTCTTTCAAAAATGGATGATTTTTTAAATAGTGACTACAAGTTTCAAATCGTGCAGGAGAAATATTCGGTAATCACAGCAGTCTGAGAGTAATAAAGTGAAAAAAGCATTTTCTAAGTAGTTGGGAATTTAATATAGAAGTTCTGTAATTTCATTGAGATTTTAATTTCTATATCATATAACGTCCTAAAAGTAGTATCTCAGAAAATACTACGATTTTAAACCATAGAATTTGGTTTTGATTACCAAATAGGGATCGGTTTGGATACCTAATCAGGATTACTATTTTATGATTGTGCTTTATTTCTCTCGTCTCCTATGCAAAAATATATTTTTCAGAATCTATTTATATATTTATACATATATACATATACATTATATATGTAAAAATGCATAACCCTGAGGATTGAGATATTAAATATTATACTCAAGCTATAAATGTGCAATTGTCTCCTGAAGTTGAATTTTGCTTTTCTCTTAGCTTTCTTTAATTTCTTGTTTGGTTTTGGCTATTATTTTTCAACTTACTTAACTTTTCTTAGATTTTCGTCTTAACAAATTTTCTCTTGCAAATAATAGAATAAAATAGTCCATGTAAACATTTCCACATCAGATTGAAATTAAATACTCACCACACAGAATTCAGTAAAACCCAACTACTTCTCAGAGTTCCTGAACGGTCTACTTACATTGAGCTGTCTCCAAGTTCTTCATAGAGATGCGCACCTGGCGGAGGCGGCGGCGGCGGGGGCGCTGCCACTGGTGCAGGGGCCGGCGCTGCTGGTTTAGCCGCGGGTAATGCGGCCTGAATTCGTGCAGTCTTTGTACACTCAGCTTGACGTCTTGGATAAAGTAAGGATGGCTTGTAAAACTCATTTTAGAAATCATAATGCTTATCAATAAGCTACCTTTTAATAATGGGGTCCAGTTATCAGGGGAACCCACTAAAATTATTTTACACAAACATCAATTTAAAAACAGATATAATTACAAAAGCATCCCCACAGGGTATCATTTGCATATAATCCCTGCTTTGTTCTTGAAAATAGCTATCTCTTGAATAAGGGGTAGAATTCAGCAGACATATTTGCAAATTAATTTAAATGATAATCTTAAAGAGAGAAAGCAAAATTTTAATTAAAGTGGGATGGATAATTGGTAGTTGTTTAATGAATCTCTTTCATAAGATGAGGCATATTAAAGATAGATAATTTTTCTTTATTATTTGTCTTTTTTAAAGTTATTTGAAATGATTTGAAACATTTTTGACGTTATTTCACAGAGGCTGTACACACATGTACAAGGGAAATTTGGTTAGCTTGTATATCCTTTAAGATTCCTAGGAATGCCTAGGCCGGGCACGGTGGCTCATGCCTGTAATCCCAGCTACTGGGGAGGCTGAGGCAGGAGAATCGCTTGAACCCGGGAGGCGGAGGTTGCAGTGAGCCCAGATCACGCCATTGCACTCCATCCTGGCCAACAAGAGCAAAAACTCCGTCTCAAAAAAAAAAAAAAAAAATTCCTAGGAATGCCTGTGATTCTCATGTTACAGCTACACTGCTGTTTTTGGATTTCCTGGACACTGATTCATTTCTTCCTCAAAACCAAGATGTTACAGGATGGAAGCTATAGGCAAACTATCTTTTTCACATTTATGCAAGTTATGTCCAATTGTCTAAAATCAGCTCAATTCTATATATATCGAACCAAGAAATAAACTATTACAAACGCAAAACAAGGGAATAATATGTGGTTCTGAGCAGGCTGACTTGATTGATATAATTTCGGGTTTCTCTTTTCCTATTACATGAAAAGGATGTGTAAAATGTTAATTATACTTACACTTTAAACCTGTTTGGGAAAGCAATGAGTAAGAAAAATAGAAAGCTACATTAGAACTATTGCATTAATAACATTTTAACATCTGATTTATTCTAAATCATGAATAATTTATACGTTAAATTCATAATGACAGAGTTAATGACAGACTAAGAAAACTAAGTATATCAATTCGAAAGGTGAAAATAGTATCGTTACCGTTAGAGTCATTCAAGCCATTAAAATATCCATTACAGAAAAATAAAGAAATGAACTACATGGAATAAGAAAACTGGATTAAAATGTAAATATGAGAATTTCAACTCTAGTGGAAAAATGGAATATTAAAGATGACTTGACCTTTATAATTGGCTTCTTGGTTTACCCTGCTTGAAGAATATTACAGGAATGGAGTGAGGTAGCAAGCCCTGATTATACTCTTGGCTTCACTTTGAAGCTGAAGCTAGAATTGGAAGGTCCTACTCTTGGGTAATAAATTTATGACAGTTTTTACATATTTGCTTTTTAGTTTCCGTTCATAGAAAAGTTCAAAGGCATATCATTATATAAAAGGATAGCTATTCATTCTTACCTTATTTGCAAGCAAATATCAAGGTACAAATGTTAGGTCTTTAAATATTAGAATTTTACTTTGCTATGTGAGCAGAGAAAAACTCATTTTGCTTAATTATGTTAATCTATAAAAAGCAGTAACTAAATTCATATGGTATTGAGCTGATTATCAAACTAAAGGAGAATTAAATAATGCATCTATAAATTATTTAAATATTAAACATCTCAAGTGTTTGTTGTATTTCAGACTACCGTGTGTAACATCCAGAGCGCTTCAGTTTTGATCACTGCATACCGTGCCAAATACAAGAATTTTTCTCACTGATTTTCTTGCTAGCAGGATATAATAAAGCTCCTTTGGAAAATAGTTAAGTGTAAAAAGATAACTGGTAATACGGAATGGATTTAACATTATAATTAATAATGGGTTGATGGCTTAATAATTTAAAACAATTTGTTCAGTATTAATTTTGTTCATCAGCTTTAGATTTAACATATCAATTGACTGGTTAAGGACACATTAAGCTCCAGTATATCAACCTTAATGCTGTATTTGCAACTTCACATTGCTTTTGAGGTAGGAAATATTTCTGTAGTTTCAGGTTGGAATTACTTGAAAAGTAATGACCTGCTTGAAAAATATTAAAGGAATGGAGTCATGCAGCAAGCCCTAGTTATACTCTTGGCCTCACTTTGAAAACGAAGCTAGAATTGGAAGGTCCTACTTCTGCGTAACAAATTCATGATACTTTTCTTCATGTTTGCTTTTTAGTTTCCATTCATAGCAAAGTTCATTCAGAGCATACATTTGGATTTTCAGGTTGGAATTACCTTACCTTATTCAATTCACAAGAAAATGTTAAGTATTTGAGAACAAAGATGACAGTTTAAGAATACATAAGGACTATTGGCTGGGCGCGGTGGCTCACGCCTGTAATCCCAGCACTTTGGGAGGCTGAGGTGGGCGGATCACGAAGTTAGGAGTTTGAGACCAGCCTGACCAACATGGTGAAACCCCGTCTCTACTGAAAATACAAAAATTAGCCAGGTGTGGTGGCGCATGCCTGTAATCCCAGCTACTCAGGAGGCAGACACAGGAGAACAGCTTGAACCTTGGAGGCAGAGGTTGCAGTGAGCTGAGATCACACCACTGCACTCCAGCCTGGGCAACAGAGCCAGACTCCGTCTCCAGGAAAAAAAAAAAAAAAAAAGTAAAGAATACATAAGAACTATTTTAGTATTTCCTCTGTAGGTAGTTTAAATGATGAATAGCAGTTCTACCATTATTTCTTATTGTTTATTACATAAAGTAATTTACATGATTTATTATTCCTGTCTGCTATTTATTTTCTTTTTGTGGCACACTCAGGGCTACTTCTCTTCTTAATCAGCTCCCCAATTTTTTCAAGTCATTGTCTATAGAAATATACTTAAAATGTGTGGCTCTCTATCACAAAGCTTCCCCAGACCTAGTGTCAAAGAATATATTACTAACCTACTTCAAATATGGATGTTTAAATTAGTGATAATTACTTGACTACTCTAGATAAGTTAAATACAATTTTAAAATATGGATATTGTCAATGGATGCACTTGACTGCAGGAGCCAGAAAAATTAAGAGCCTGCACAGCCAGAACATGCTGTCAAATATTACACTAAAAACTCTGGCAGAGCACCCAGGAAGGAAGAAACCACATAGAAAATTACATCTTATATGCTATGATTTTACAATGCTTTTGCTAACACTGTGATCATTTGCACAAAGGCAAATTAAACAGTTTGGATAAAAACCTATCATGACAATGTCACGAACTTATTGACCTTCCTTTGGAGCTGGGCAGAGTGGGTATCTGCATATGACATTCCATTGCTTTTACTCCAGGATACCTGTTACCTTCTCTCCCAAGTTGGCTCTTAAACAAAAGAAGAGCATAAACAAAGCCACAGGAACTAAGGTGATATTTCTATTGAAAGAGACCGAATTAGAATCACAGGAATATTGGGCCATCAGTGAAAAATGGACTGGGAGTTTGTACTGTTTTCCTTTTGAAGAAAATCATTTGGTACGAGATAGATAGATAGATAAAGCAATCTCAGAGTAGTTGCACCATCAATATTTTGCAACGCAAAGCCCTGTTACCAGAGATGGTTTTCTGCAGTGACTTCTGAGGAACTATCCAGGTTTACCATCCTTGAATACTTACTGTCTGTAGCTGACCAAAACCACCAAGATGGCAGGAATGCAGCAGAGGATGATGATGAAGGCCAGAGCCAACAAGGCCCCTTCTGTGTATCCTAGACTTTCTCCTCTCTTTTTAATGCTGGTCACTGCCTCTGGAGTCCGGATCTCCAGAATGCGTCCTCCTTCCCCATAATACGGCTGAAAGTCTTTATTGATATCAAGTAGTTTGCCATCCAAAAATCTTTATTGTTAGATAAATAGTAAAATTAATGATGCTAGCAGAGAAAGAGCATTTTAAAAATAAAATCTTTTTGTAAGATCTTTCAATATTTTCTCTAATTGAAACACAAGCTGAGTCAGAAGTCTCATGAATAATAAGAAAAGCATATATAAAAAGCATAAGCAATAAAGAAGAGTAATTGCACATCTGTATAGAAATATCAAAAATATTTTAAAACACAGCTCTTGATCTGCTTATAGACTTAAAAAAATCTAATTATCAGTATCATTAAGCTTAATATTACTGTGTCAAAATAATTTAACAAAATTTTAGATGGAATAAAATATAATATCCTAAATTATATACCATAGTTTAACATTATATTTATGCATTTTATGTCCTTGGGTCCTTAGAATAACCCTGTAAAGATCAAACATTACAATACTGATTTATTGCAGGCCAAAAAGCTATACAGTTATAAAAACAACTCTGAGGCACCAAACTAAGTTTTCAGACTCGAACTCTGTATTTGTTTGCCATAACACCATCTTAAAAGTAAACATTCTCAAGTTTCAAACCAAAAGAATGTTTTATGGTCAAAGGGTGAAGACATTTAAAAGGCCTTTCTGCCTAGGAAAAAAAGACTAAATAAATGATGCAGGTAGTATATCAGTGTTGTAAGAATGACAGGAAGTGGTAGTCAATGTAATTCCTTCCTCTAAATAATGCAATTCCAACTATGAGTCTTGAGTTTTGGAAGAGAATCAAGGAATAATTATTCCTAATCTTATGAGATTGAAAAAATTTGTTATGTATTTAATATCGTAATTAGCAGGTGATTTTTTAAACAATTCCTTGGGAACTTTTGAACAGTCCCTTATAAGCGCTACATATTGATGCAACAACTGTGTTCTTAATACAACAACACCATAAAGGTCAAACGTCTTACTATAGAATAATGGAAAACAAAAATAGTTCAAGAAAAACACAATTACTCATAGTCCCATGATCTACAAACAGTCATAATCACTTCTAACATCTTGGTATATTTAAGTCTAATATTTTTTTGAAGGGGTGATATTAAATATTTTATATACTTGAGTATACTGCATATATAAAGTGCTTATGTTGAAAAATACAGAAAACACAAACAAATGCAAAAGAAAAAATTAAAATGGCCCTAAATTTCATTATCAAAATATAATCAATGCCATGCTTGTGTACTTTTTTCAGTCTATTTTATGCCCTTTTGAGACATTTAATTTTAATATTCAGAGTGACCATGCTGATTTTAAATCCCGTTAACATACTGTTCATTGCTTAAAAATAGAAGTGCCTGGTATCACATATGAATTCCATCACATATGTAACTCATAAACTAATTCATATCACACATGTGGCAATTAGAATGCTTTTTTGCTTTTTTTAAACAGATATGCTTTTATAGATTAAAAATGTACTCTTTATAGCAATTTTCCAAGCTCATTGTTACACGTTAAAAGAAAATAAAAATTTAGCCATTTTTATGATTACTAGAAATAGAATAGTGAAACTTTTTGTTTGAATTGTTTATTAGATAAAGGAAGAGATTCTAAATGATGCATAGATCAAGAATTGCTTCACAGGAACTATATTATTAGAACAAGGAAGAATCCGATCCAGAAGAGGATCATTAATTTAAGGGAAGAATATACCCCTACAATGTGGAGTTCAGTTGACAGATCAAAATTCTATTGGATTCCTGGATTTCATATCCAAACTCTCTAAAGTAAGATTTGTTAGTCTTTTTACCCTACCAGAGCCCTATTACTTAGATACTTATTTTCACTTATCAATGTGATGTCATAAACAATTTTTTACTAGAAGGATGGATCACTTTTGAACCCACACCTGATCTAGACTATCTTTCTTTACTTTGTGTATTTAAAACAACTTGTCTGGGTAAAAATTCTTGAGTCATAACGTTATCCCTTACAAAACAGCAAAATTGGTTCCACTGCCTTTTGTCATTTTATCATGCAAATGAGATATGCAGGCCTTACCTAATTTTTGTTCCTTTATGAGTAAGATATTTTTATTTCTGTTTCAGTGATTTTTAAACATATTCAGATACTATTCAAAGAAACATGCCTACCTTTTCATTGATTTTTGCCTGTAATATAATAAACTCTTGAATTCTTTTTTCGATTTTTTGCTTCTGTTATAAATACTACAATTTTAACCTCAGAAATAACTGTCATTATCAGGTTGTATTTTAATCGTCCTATAAATATATTTTGATCTCTTTTATTATTTATATCTTTTTTCCTTTTTCTTAATATTGCATAAATTTTCAATGGATACACTTCATGTTGTCGATTTAATTTTCACATGCTTTCTCATTTCAGGAAAGGTTGAATCCAGGTGCTCAATTGATTTTAGGAGATAAAATTTAATTTATAAATTAGGCACAGTAAGATATTAACAACAATAATAACAAAATAGAATAATTATAGAACTATAGTGTAATAAAAGTTATGCAAATGTGGTTTCTCTCTGTCTCTGTCAATATCTTATTGTATTGTACCATTGGTAACTGAAACTGAAGAAAGCAAAACCACAGAAGAGGGTTGACTGCTATACTCCAGTTGGACTGAGGGGAAGGCACTTTAGATTAAAGACTACCACCGTGTAGGAAAGGGTCAATTCTCACGAGAGAAAGTGGAATTCTTTTACCAGAAACAGGAGAAGGACTCAAGCCATGTAAAACACACACACCATTTCACCAATCCATACCATTCTGTTTTCTACTAAAAATGTTAAACTGTTTTCCAATGGTTTCTGTAGGAGAAAATTTCCAGAGTTATATATTCTCCCTCTGGGTCATCAGGTTATTATTTCCTGATTTTCCATATTTATTTTGTTTTTTAGTATTTATTGCTGATCCCGTTTTTCCACTGCTTACTTATCCTAAAAAAGAGATCTGCCCAAATCCAGCGTCAACACAGAAACGTGTTTTTTTTTTTTTCTCGTCATTTTCATCTACAGTGTACTCAGTTACTATATGCAAACCTTTTTTAATTCTAAGGGAAGGGTATTCAGGTCCCTTCCCAGGATGTAGCCAACATAAATTGATTACTGCTATGTTATCCTGAAATGAGATAAGTTGCTAAACCAATATCACGTCTTATTATTTTTTCAAGCACATGCAAACATGTATTTCAGCCTCCATTGATGGATATGGGGCCTAATGTTGTGTTATTCAGCATATAATTAATAAATACATAATCTACAATCTACCCTGCATCTCACCTTCGTGACTGATTACCTTGATGATGATGATTTTGATACTGCAATGTACATATGAATGTAGAAATAAGTAAAGGGTGAGCAGGAGATTGTACTCTAGACAGTAGAGGGACAACTGTCTATTTCCTTTGTAGGTACACAATTTAGGCTTACAGAGTGGGCAGTGGTTAACATATCTACCTACATTCATTACACTGTATAAGATTGTTCTGCTTAATCAAGCAAATCATGGTTAGATCATCAACTATTTTCTTTTCACAGTTCCATAACTGTTTAACTAGATTCTAATAATTAGTATTCCATTGATTTGGATTTTCCATATTTTGAATTTATATGTATAGTTTTTTACTTAGAACATTGAAAGATGCTTTATCAGAGCCTGTTAATCAGATACCGTTTAAGGTCTAAGTGTGTTTTTAAACATTGTGGTTTAAAGGCAGTGTATAAAGTCTTTTTCTGCCTTCTCCATCTTTCTCTTACTATTTGGACATACTGTTTTTAAATAGGCTGGATATAAGACAGATAAACAAGCTAAAATGTATTTGCTTATTTTTAAATTTTAATTAAACTATATTTTAAAGTAATGTGTTCTGTTTTGTGTAGAATGCAGAAAGCCACAAGAGAATATGGCTATTAACAGCAACAACAAAATGACAAAAAAGTGCCAGGTTATACTAAAATCATAAATTTCCTTGAGCTGAAGTCACAATGTGAGCAAAAAAACCCAAATTCCATTGAGTGACAATTAGGATAATTTCATGGTGAGATGTGACCATACATTGTTTCACCTTTGGCAGAACAGGTTAAAAGTGGCTGCCATAGACTGGGCACGGTGGCTCATGCCTGTAATCTCAACACATTGGGAGGCTGAGGTGGGATGATTACTTGAGCTCAGGAGTTTGACAGCAGCCTGGGCAATAAAGTGAGACCATGTCTCTACAAAAAAACAAAACAAAACAAAACAGCTAAAATTGTAATAAATAAGGTTAGAATTGTAGACACCCACAAACACAAGGGGAGTCTCCCCTCATTCGAAAACTTCTTTGCGTAGATTTCTGTAAGATAGATTGGGGGACAAGGCAGGACACAAGAGAATATTCCTTCATGGTGTAAGAATAGGAACAAATCAGCTAAGGCTGGTGCACAGGCAGCAACCCTTGTGCAATTCCCCAGACCTTTATCTCAGATGAAACAAGGGCCGTAAGTATTAGAGGGAGGAGGAGGAAGTGTGCCCATCCCTGGTGCTCAGGCAAAGGTCTACTGCTTCTGGAAAAGAGGTATAAGCAAAAATCCCCTACCCCTGGGGGAGGAGCAGGAAGTCCTCTCAGGCCTAAGATCTTGCACCAATACAAAGTAGAGGTGTACTATGGATTGAGAAGGGGCAGAAAATTCTCTTGCACCCAAGACCCCCTGTAAATGTGAAGCAGAGGATGGCTGCCATGATGCCATAAGAAAGGGGGAAAAATCTTGAGAAAGCCCATACCAAGGCTTACACATGCAGGCTGTACAAGGAGAACAGAGGAACCCCTATTCCATGACCCACCTCTTCCTTATAAGAGTGGAACCCAGCAGCAAGGAGGAGCAGTCTAACACTTTGGGACAGATCAGAGTGTGGACAGAAACCTCTTCTGTGGCACAAGCATATAGAGAGCACTGAGAGCTGAGGACTGAGTAAGAAGACTAAGAAAACCCTACAGCACGCAGCCTCTATTCTAAGACTGAGTTGACACCATTCCACCAATAGAAGAATTTGAAGCTTTTGGCACAGTGGAAGTAATAATTGCAACAGCAAAATCCAAATAATTCCTGAATAGCTTTACTTAACAGAGTAAATGCCTGTAATGTCCATTTACAGGCATAAACTCTATTTACCTCACTTCTTACTGTTCTTCCACACCATGTCTGGCATTCAATCAAGTAGGACACAAAAAGACTACAAAATATAAAACAACCATTTTCAAGAAATGAAGTAACAGAGCCAGACAGAGATAACCCAGATATTGGAACTATCAGACAGGAACTCTGATTCAACTCTGATTAATACATTGCAAAATAGCAGAAAGCACAAACATGCCTGAAGCGATGGAGAAATTCAGTGGAGTGGTGGAAATAAGAAATAATCTAATAGAAATGCTAGAAATATCTTTCTAAAAAGATAAAAAGATGAAGAATTTCTTCAGTGAGCTCATCAATAGGCTAACACAGATGAATCAGTGAATTCAAAAATAGGGCAGTAAATATTATTCACACTAAAATACAAAGAAAAAACTGTGTGTGTCTATGTCGGGGGGTGGAGGGGAGCAGAGTCAGAACGGAACAAAATTATGAGAAAAGTCAAATTGTAATTGGAATCCCAGAAAAGGAATAAAGAGAAAATGGGCATAAGAAATCTTAGAAAAAATGTCTGAGAATATTCCAGAAATAAAAAAAGAAAAAACTCAAAATCAAACTCACAAAAAAATGCAGCTCCAAAGAGTTGAGAACTACAAGGATAAAAACGCAGGATAAGAGTAATATATAATTATTGCAGAAAATCTAAGCAATTCAGGTAACCAAAAATAAAAAAATTAAAATACCGATAAGCTGGCCAAACAAAATAAGTTATTAGCATATCACTAAAAGTCATTCCAGTCCTGTCTATGCATTTATTAGCTTTTTTATTTTTGATTGCCAAAATATATTTTTTCAAATCAAAGTAAGTTCCCAGGACAAATTATTATTATGATGATTTCTAATCCTTTGACCTGAGCATTCCAACATCCTCAGAAGCCTAGATTTTAAGGTGAAAGGAAATTGAAAGAACACTTCCATTGACCTGGACCGGCATCTTAATGTTATAGTACATTTATGCAGTGTTAAAAACTAAATAACCAATAACTCTCACAACTACAGAATAGATACCAATACTTGGGCATTGGCATTATCAGCCTTGGAACACACACACACACACACACACACACACACGCATATACACATGTATATGTATGTGTATACAATTTTATTATAAAATCTTTCAAGAAACAATTCTAGAGTTTCAAATAGACCAGTGACTCTAAGCTTACTATAATACTTCAAGGTGAAGACTGCTAAGGCAAAATTTTCATATTTCATGGCTATTCTATCTCTTCTTCAATATAAAAATATATTTTTAATTAATTAATTATTTATTTATTTAGAGGCAGAGTCTTGCTCTCTTGCCCAGGATGGAGTGCAGTGGCATGATCTCGCTCACTGCATGCTCGGCCTCCTGGGTTCACGCCATTCTCCTGCCTCAGCCTCCCGAGTAGCTGGGACTACAGGCGCCCGCCACCACGCCCAGCTAATTTTTTGTATTTTTAGTAGAGACGGGGTTTCACCGTGTTAGCCAGGATGGTCTCGATCTCCTGACCTCGTGATCCGCCCGCCTCGGCCTCCCAAAGTGCTGGGATTACAGGCGTGAGCTACCGCGCCCGGCCAAAAATTTATTTTATGATTTATATATATTCTGTTTTTTCCTTGCCTGCTGGCTATGACAGTTATTTTATTGAATTTAGATGTTTACTGTCCATAATATAATTTAGGTTTGGAAAAACTTATTTAGAATTAATTAAAGATGTTCATCTTGTATTTCATGGTGTCAGTTGAAACCCAAGTGGCTTTTTTTCCCCAAATATTTAATCTCTAGAAGGTTTGCTAGTTAAATTCAAATTCTAATCACCATTATTTTACTCTTTAAAGTTAGCCCAAATATAATACATATTTTTATATCCAGGTAAAAACACCCTAAACTCAATCAATCGTGAAATTTAAAAACAAAACTAATGTATGCAAAAAACACAGAATGCAGGTAGATTCACATAAAAAAGAAATGTGTTGATTTTCTGACAATCGAAAGAATATATATGAATTACTTTGGAAGTTTATTCCTAAACTTTTTAAATTAATAAACTTTTTAAATTAATAAAACTTACAAAAAATTGGCTTGGTAGATCTAAATGTTGCTTCATTTTGGTGGTGGCTATAAAATCAGAGTGCGAGCTATTACTTCATTCATCTATATTTCCTCCACGGTTAGTATCCTGTTTTGCACATGGCCCAAATATCTATTAAAAATGAATTGATGAGGCCGGGCACGGTGGCTCACGCCTGTAATCCCAGCACTTTGGGATGCCAAGGTGGGCGGATCACGAGGTCAGGAGATCGAGACCATCCTGGCTAACATGGTAAAAGCCCGTCTCTACTAAAAATACAAAAAATTAGCTGGGCGTGGTGGCGGGCGCCTGTAGTCCTAACTTCTCAGGAGGCTGAGGCAGGAGAATGGCGTGAACCCGGGAGGTGGAGCTTGCAGTGAGCGAGATTGCGCCACTGCACTCCAGCCTAGGGCACAGAGTGAGTCTCCGTCTCAAAAAAAAAAAAAAAAAAAAAAAAAAAAGAATCGATGAGTAACATGTTAAATAATTATGGCTTTTAAAAAATTTTAGCTGATATTAAATCATTATTTTCTTATTGCCAAAATAGAAGCGATGAAATTTTGTCGATGAACACATTTAAAATAAAACTAAATTCAGAATTTATTAATTTGAATAAAAATTGAATAGATATTTACAAAATAAATAAATTTACATACACATAATATAGATATATTTGTAAATGTGTATATGGATATATTTATATGCTGTTTAAAAAGTATAGACAAACTAAATTATGATGTTTCACATATAGAGTTCGGCATGACTATATATACAGGCACATATAAACTATTATGATTGTATATCAATATATATTTTTAACTAAAAATGTTTCATTGAGATAGAATTTCATTCCAAGACCCAGTTGGACACTAGGTGTCACCAGAGTAAAGAAAATTCTGTTAACAATTTTTTTTTTGTAAGTATTTAAGTGTGCTCGAATGACATCCAAAGAAAGTAAGTAGCAGGATTTTGTTTAAGATTCTGCACTTTATTTATTTTTAGGATTTATAACTCAAATATTTAAGTTCCTGCTAGGATGAAATTTCACATAGAGCATGAACTTAAATGGGAATGATTATCCCACCTGCTCTCCACCTGTAAGTTAAAGAAAAAAACAGATATTGATTTTTGCTGATTTAGTAGACCTGTAAGAAAGGTGGATTTCTTCTTAAAATGCAAACATATGAAAATCATTGCAGAAAAACTGCCACTTTAAGAATCTATGCTTTCCTCATTAATAGCCAGTGCCCTTGAGCAAGAGTGAGGAGCTGGCAGCAGGTGATTTCAAGGAGCTGTTCCTTGTTCTTAAGTACAAAAAAGGTCATCTGTTGCCCATAAAGAAAATGGGCCCTCTGAAGTCACTGTAGCCCACACTTAGACCTGAAAACTTTAAGGCATGAGAATCCTAGGTATTGTTTCAGGTTCTTTGCTTACACTTCACTTTCAGTAACTATTTGGTGGGTTTTAAACTTTAAGTACCTATAGCCTCAAATCAGAATCATCTATGGTTGCTATTGTAACGAAAGAGCTGTTACAGATAACAAAAAGCACTTACTTAAAAAGCTCATTTCTATCGATGGCTCTGTTGGTTTGGGGGTCAATTGCATAGACAGTCAAGTCACATTTGGTGTAATCTTCTAGGGAAAAGGCATCTCCATGCCGGCGAGCTCCAATGGACTCCACTACGACCTTGGCACCAGGAATTTGTTCCTGAACATAGCGATCCAAGATCCTATAAATCAAACAAAGTACAAACATGACAGTCCAATGGGCTTTCTGGGAGAAAAAAATTACTCTTAACTTGAAAAGACATTTAGTAAATGAAAAATGATGACAGCCTAGTTTTGGTTAATGTTTACTGAATAGAAACCCTTGAAAAACATTCTCTGTATTTTTTCAGCATTTAGCTCCCAATGATGCTAGAAGCTGAATACGGTAGAAAAGGTCACCAACCATGTCCTATTTAACTTTAGCTCTTTGAATTTATGATACCATTTGAGCTTTTACATGAGAAATGCCAAATATGCCGTACAGATAAAGCTGTCTATGCTTTATAAGGAGGCATGGGGTCTTAGAACCCTTGACTTCACATGGTTGGTGTCATAAATTACATCTCCCACTAAAGTCTGTGACACATGACACGTAGCTATACGCTAAGAAGCAGGACTAGGATGCCTGTTTTCCCAAAGGTATAAAAATCCTTGCAGAATCACAGCAATGGGAGAATGTGGAGATATTTTGCAATGGCAGGATTACTACGTTAAGATAAAAATATGGCATGCAAATCTCAGACACTATTTAGGTGAATAAAAACAACATATACCATCTGGTATAAATTAGTGATATTTAATTTAAAAAGTAGAGACAATGTTAACCAATAAGTAATTTTCCCATCTCATCACTGGATTTTAATTGAAAGTATGAATTATTACCATTTCCCAAATGTCTCATTCCTTATTAAAAACTTTATATTATTAACCCAAGTATATAAATATTAAGAGCATATAATTCAGTATTTATAGATGTTTATATGATAAATATTCTAAAATTTGTAGACTCAATGCTCTTTTCTGAGTCTATATTTTGAGGTTTTTTTAGGGGGAGAAGGGCAATATATTCTAAAGTCCTTTGATACATCAGAAAATAACTTTTGCTTCTAATGCCACAATTGACATATTTCTTGCTCTACTGAAAGTATATTGCCTTAAGAGTCTTGTATGTGCTTGGTTTGTCCTTGTTATTAGAACAATGAGGTTACTGAACTTTGGAGGAAATGGCTCTACTAGTGCATGCCAGGAGACACTACCAATCATAGTGAAATGTTTGCTTGCTTGTTTTTAAATGTTTGTAACCCAGCACTGTTGAAGTCTGTCTTATTGAAGTACTATTCATTATTTTCCTTTTCTGTCACCACTCCACACCCACTGGTCTCTCGGCTTCGCAATTTCTTTTCTGATATCCTTGAAGTAGACTAAGAAAAGACGATGTGTAAAAAAGGAGAAGGAGCAAATTCACTTGGAAAATATCAGTTAATAGTTGAATGCCTGCAATTCCAGCTAGTCGGGAGATGAAACAGAAGAATCGCTTGAACCCGGGAGGTGGAGGTTGCAGTGACTCCAGCCTGGGCGACAGAGCAAGATTTTATTTTTGGGAAAAAAAAAAAAAAAAAAAAAAAAAAGCAACCCCGGGAACCTGAAGATAATGGATGTACTGAGAGACACAGACTAGTCTAACATCATTTGGACTGTGTTTTTCAGATTTTTTGTTCCTGAGAGATTTATGCTCATTTAACAAAAATAAGAGAGGCCTCGGAGTCAAACCATATTATACTCTTGACATTTTGTAGGAGGCACAAACAATAATGATATAATGTTGAGGAGCACAGATGTCTGGCTGGCTTCAATTTTAATTTCCTTTGCTTTTCAATTGCATAACCTTAGACAAGTAATCTTAAGCTCTCAAAGTCTCAGGTTTGTTTGTTTGCTTTTTGAGATGGAGTCTCATTCTGTCGCCCAGGCTGGAGTGCAATGGGGCAATCTCGGCTCACTGCAACCTCCACCTCCCGGGTTCAAGGGATTCTCCTGTCTCACGCCTGGATTACAGGCATGCACCACCACACCTGGCTAATTTTTGTATTTTTTAGTAGAGACAGTGTTTCACCATGTTGGTCAGGCTGGTCTCAAATTCCTGACCTCAGGTGATCCGCCCGCCTAGGCCTTTCAAAGTGCTGGGATTACAGGCATGAGCATCACATCTGGCCATGTTTCCTTAAATAGAAAACAAGGAAATAATGTACCACATGGGGTTGAATGTGCATTCAGTGAAATAAAGCTTTTACACAGTTCCTAGCACATAGTAACTATTCAACAAAATGAATATTATTTTTATTAATTTGACTTAAATATTTCCATTAATAAGCTTCTTCCTTGTCTCAAATTCATTCAAGGCCTTTAATTAATTTGTGGAATAGGAAAGTATACTTCTCACTAGTATAATCAATCAGTTCACAAATCAAAACGCAAACAGGAGTACATAGTTAAATACAGTGCAATAGATGGCTCTCTGTCCCAATACTTTGGTCTAACAATTTATGCCTTCTCCAGTGCATTTTGGCATTGATTTGACATGTTCCAAGGAAATCCTTCATATATGCATAGATTAATTGTTTGTGATCCTACAGTGAAGAAACATATCTATTGTGCTTGGGTTCTTTTCTATTTTTCAGTGCAATACTGCAGAATCATTTCACTAAAAAAAATAGATGTGGAATAAAATATAACTACCAATTCCTTCATGGTAGCAGGGAATCATGAATAAAAGAAGTCTAAAAACAAATTATGTCATTTAAAACATGCAATAATGTCTTCACTTTGAGCATTTTTTTGTTAAACTTTTAAAGATCTTTTGGGACAAAGTATATCTTATGATAAAAAGAGATATAGCCTAATCTTAACTGCTTCTGTATCTTTTTCTTATAAATGTAAGTAAAACTAAATACCTTTTAATTGAGAACACATTTTATAAAAATCTATCTTTTCATTTATCATCTATATCTATATACTAAGTATTTTCTACATCTATATTCATTACCTATATGTATATAAATTTCCTCACATATATACATATATCCCACACACACAAAGAAAAAGAGATTTGCAATGATGTTTATCTAACCCATAATATTTGTATCATACACACACATATCAAGAAAGATGTCCATAATGATGTTTATGTAATGTTAATAATGCTTAGAGCTGGATGGTATGATTTTGAGTTTACCTTTTATAACTTTCTTCTTCATATATTATATTGCTTAAATTTCTTTATAATGGGAATAAAAGAACAATATAGTTATATTTTTAAAAAATCTCTTTAACTCCTTATTTCCTCCCCCCAACTTCGTGATAAAAAAAGTCTTCATATAAATCTATATTTTCTAGTTTAAAAATGAAAAAATTAAATTGGATTCAGGGCTTTTCATAAAATTATAGCAAAACTCACTCAGGGAAGTGTTAAGTAGGAAAATTTTCATTTATTCATTCCTTCAACAGATGTTTATTCAATGCCTATCCTGGGCCAGAAGCCATTTCAGACACATGGAATACATCAGTGAACAAAATACAATCTTTGATGTCAAAGAAGAATTTACATTCAAATTGAACAAGACAAGTAACAGATAATGGATTGATAAAATTGGTAAAAGTGTTCAGAATAGATATCATTGAGACTTTGATATTTGAGCAAAAACTTCAGGGAACAATGTGTGCTGTGGCTATTCTAGGAATGAGTGTTCTAAGAAAAGAGAATTGCTAACTGCTTGTGTAAATGTCCTGATGTAGTAGCGTGTGGCCAGAGCAGACCACGTGGGGACTTTGAGGATTGTAAGAGCATTGTTTTTTGTTCTGAGTGAGATAAGAATCTGTTGCTGGTTTTAAATACTAAAGTAATATGATCTACCTTACATTTAAAGGAGGCACCCTGGTTGCTGTGTTGAGACTAGGCTGAGTAGAATCAGGAAAACTAGTTAGTAAAGAACTTAAGTACATGAAGGTTCATTAAATGCTCAGCCTACTCAATAATTTAGAAGAAAAGACACAACCCAATCCATGACTATTAACCATATGAAATAAAATATAAATATCAGAGCAGATATAAGGAAAACTTTGACCAAAAAGAAAACACAAAAAAATCAAGAAACAGAAAATTTGCTTTTTTGGAAAAAACATGATATGATCATAAAAACAGACATGTACACCAATGAAACAGAAGAGAAAACTCCAAAATAAATCCACACTCTTACAGCCAATCATTTTTGACCAAGATGTGAAGAATATACACTGGGGAAAGGACAATTTTTAATGTATGATGATAAGAAACTGGATATCCATATTCAGAAAAATAAAAATAGATTCCCATCTTTTTCTATGTACAAAAATCCACTCAAAATGGATTAAAAGATTGAACATAAGACATAAAACTGTAAAACTACTAGTAGAAAATATTGGGAAGAGACTTCAGGACATTAGTATGGGCAAAGATTTTGTAAGACTCCAAAGAAATATAAATTTTCCAATGAAAGCAAAAATAGTCAAATGGGATTACATTAGGCAGAAAAGCTTTTACACAGCAAATGAAGCAATTGACAAAGAGACAACCTATAGAATAAGAGAAAATATTTGCAAACTATCCAATCAACAAGAGATTAATAACCAGAATATATAAGGAACTCAACAGATAAAAACCAAATAATCCAATTTAAAAATGGGCCAAGGATCTGAATAGACAATTCTCAAAAGAAGATATACAAAGAGCCAATAGGCATATGAAAAAATGCTCGACATCACTAATCATCAAGGCAATGAAAATCAAAATCACAATGAAATATTATCTCATCCCAACTGTAATTGCTATTGTCAAAAAACAAACAAAAAATAACAAATGCTGTAAGGATATGGAGAAGGAGGAACATTTATACATTCTTGGGGGGAATGTAAAATAGTACAGCCATTATGGAAAACAGTATGGAGGTTCCTCAAAAAACTAAAAATAGAACTATAACTTGATTCAGTAATCCCACTGCTAGGTATACATCCAAAAGAAAGAAAATCAATATATTGAAGAGGTATCTGCATGCCTATGTTTATCACAGCACTATTCACAGTAGTCAAGATATGGAATCAACCAAAATGTTTATCAACAGATGAGTTGATGAAGCAAATACGGTATATATATACAATCAAATATTATTTAGCCATAAAAAAGATCAAAATCCTGTCATTTGCAGAAACATGGACGAAACTGAAGGTTATTATGTAAAGTGGAATAAGCCAGGCAAAGAAGAAATATCACATATTCTCATTCATAGGTGGAAGCTAAAAAATGGATCTCATGGAGGTAGAGTAGAATGGTGCTTACCAGAGGCTGAGAGGGGAAGAAAAATGGGGATAATGATAAGATGGTTAATGGATACAAAAATACAGATAGAGAAAATAAATAAGTTATAGTATTCAACAGTACGGTAGGGAATTTATAGTTAAAAATAATGTGTTGTATATTTCAAAACAGCTAGATAAGAAGAATTGTAATGGTCCCAATACAAAGAAAAATATTGGAGTTGCTGGATATTCCAATTATGCTGATTTATCAGTACACATTATATATATATATGAATCCAAATATCACATATATCCCAAAAATATGTACAACTAGGTTATATCAATAGTGTATGTGTATACACACACACAAACAAAAAAAGAATTAAAAAATGAATGCCAAAAATTGCCCTGAATCTGACTTCTTGGTAGCAATATACATATTTAAAATGCAAATAGTACAATCAAGTATGAAGCAAAACAGTATCTGATTATGTCGAGCATTCTCAAAACAGAGAACTGGCTTTGGTCTTCTAAAAAGTGAAAAATATGTTAATAAATTTGGATGATAATTACAATTATTGAATAAAAGTTACATTTTAATTTAAGGCCGTATTGTTCCACTTTACTTTGAATGCTCTCTAACATACTCCTGTTAATGTCTATTTAATTATGTCACCTTTAGAAAAAGTTTTAAAAACAGAAAACTTCTAAAGAAATACGTTAATATAGCTAATACAAACATTTTATGTAACATATGTTAGTATAGTACCACATACTAATTAATGTCCAACACAAAACAGTTTATCTAAATAACCTTCTTAGAATAAATGCTGAAAGGTTTATTTAACTGAATTTTTTTCCTATGCAGATAGCATTATTTTAAAATCACAAACTAAGGGTGTCAATAAACAATTGGTTCGCTTAACTTACTTATTCTTGAACCAAGTTATTTTTGGTAGATGCTCTAAATTTCAATTTACAGCATTACCTTATCCAGTTACCTGTATATACATCTTCAATTAGTTTCAACTAGAAATTGCATTATGAAAAACTGTAGTGTAAGGTGTTTACTGATAGTTTTATAGCTGGGACAGGTATTTACTCATGGTTGATTTAGCTTTTTATTTATTTATCTTTTTACACTAAAATTATTACAGCAGCCATATTCTCAATTACCCATTTGTCTGTGTGAATGAGTTGAGTTAAAATTACCATGTGATGAGAATTTCTGGTTTTGCATGCTCAGTTTACTCCCAAGAAAAGATGGGTTGGGTTTTTAATTAGGTTTGCCTCCTAAGAGGCAGTGTAACAGAGGAAACTCCATCTGCTGGTGGCTGGTAGATGTAGATTAAAATTAAACCTCCATTATTGTGTCTTTGTGGAAATTACTTAACTTCTCAAAGTTTCAGGGAATTTATCTGTACAGTGGGAAAAGTAGTCAAACCTACCTCAAAGGTCCTCTGTGATAGGTTAAGGAGACTACACCCATTAAATGCACAAAAATCTAACCAATATGAAGCGTGTCATAAATGTTGGCTACCTGTTGTGATGGTTACAAGAACTCTTCAGATTTAATGATTATAAACCCTACTTAGGCTTTTGTTGAGGTAAATGGCTTATATTTATCTAGCATCATAGAGAGTTCCACCCCAAGTGCTTATCAATATTTTTATAAAAGCTTAGCTAAATTAATCAATAGGCATTGCAGCTGGCTGGAGGGATAAAAATACAGGCATACAGTTCCTACTGTTCTGAACTTCTTTCCTCCATTGATACAGACCCACAGGGACTCTACCCAGACCATATCCTAAGTAGTGCTCTAGATGCCATGGAGCATTTTGTTCATTACATTACATGGTAACCTCTCTGTGGTATCCCACAAGATAAAAATATTTTCCTCTAATCTGGAATTAGACTTTGAAAGAGTTCTTTTGTCCCAGAAGAGAAATGGTTTTGTTAATTTTGCAACTGAGTCTGTTCTTTTTGTTTAGCTTGTTTGCTTCTTTCACTTTGGCCCTAACAAGGTGACAGTCAAGTTTGTGACTACTCTATATGGACTATACAGGCCTTTGCAGCATCTCTGTAATTACTTACTCTTACTCTGATCCTTTCTTTCTTTCTCATCTGTTTGCTTTATTTTTCTACACTCATTTTTAATGTATTTTACCTTTTTTTTCTGTGTGAATCATTGTAAACTACTTCTATTTCTCTTTGGAATAAGGTAGAAAATTAAAACAAAATTAAATTTAGCCTTTAATATTTGACATATATGGAAGCATCTAAAATATAATTTATGACTTTCTGATACAAACAGAATTCTCTTGCATAAACATTTTGTGGAGTTTATGTCTCACATTAAAAAACAGCAGTACAGACTGCGGTAAATTGTGAATAAGTTGAAGAAAGTGTAGAAAAGAATAATAAATAGGATGAAGAGAACAGAGGAATTGACTCTTGATGATTAAAGTGGCCTCTAAAGGAAGTGATATATCTACCTTGTACCATGAGTTGGGGTGAATTATAAAAATAACAAGCTGTTCAATTTGACAAAACTTCTAGGTTATAAAAAAAAAAAGAGGAGGAAGAGAGGAAATAATTTTAAAAGAAATAAATGTCCACTATGTATTTTAGAGATCTCCATAAAGCAACTGTGATTCAAATGTTTTGATAAAATAATATATAATGATGTCCTTATTTTTACACTACGACTATTTTCTAGTTATTTTCTACTTGGTACAAGCGAAAGATCTTAAAAATAAACTGAACTGAATGATATTTGAGGGGAGAAAAACAGATTATAATACAACTTAAGATTAACCGCTCAATCTTTCTTTGCTTTTCTTCCTAATTTCTAGATCTTAAAATAAAAACATAAATAAAGTTGGCTGGAAATGTTTTTTTTTTAGTGTTTTATAAGTGAATTTCACTTTTGAACATGAATAACCCCTTACCTTCAAATCTCAGGAAAAAATATACCTGTATCAATTATTTTTTCTCCATCATAAGTTGATAAGAACATTTTAAACACTTTAAAATTTCGAAGCACAATTCAAAGATCCAGTTAATATACTGGTACCTTCATTACAATGATTCATTGTGCATTAATTAATTTTATTTCTTTAATGTATCTTTCGATCATGCTATTTTCTTAAACAAAATAGTTTCCTCAAAATTTTCTGTTTGTATTATTTTCATAGTGCAAATAAAGGCAATATAAACATGTTTATATTTGATTTAAAACTAAACACATAGTGTTTTTAATTGATCTTCCAGTAAAATATATTTTTAATCTGGGAAGATCTCATTTATCTCTTTTTGAAAACAACAATAGCTCAAAGGTTTTAAACTTTTTTCACCTAAAAGCACAATGAAAATGTCCTCAATGTTCATTTATTTGTTTGTTTGTTTTGGCTTTCCACTGTCTCCAAAAGTTTGAATACTAAAAAAGTAAAAAAGATAAAAAGTAGAAAGAATATTGATTCTGACAAAATACACCACCTAAATGTAGCAGCCCTGCCTCATTCTTTAGTTTTTGCAATCTTTTTTTTTCTATGTTGCTGAGAAGGCATGGAGAAAGTGCGCAAATATGATTTTTTTTTATATTACATCTCTCAGATGGCAAGTGTTAACTAAGAAAGTTGATTTTGTATATGTATATATATTTTTTCCAAACAGAAGCTGTTATAATAGACTATAAGCATTCAGAAATGTGTTAATGAATGAATGAATGATGACCATTAAAATAAGAAACACATCTATCTGAAGCAAACATGTCAGCATACAGGACTCCTCTTTACGGAATCAATATGCAATGGAATCTTAAGAAAAAAAGTAAAACCTACTTGATAAGTGATTTGCTTTTCGTTAACTTTGCTTATAGAAAAATATGTACAAATTGGCCGGAAGCGGTGGCTCATGCCTGTAATCCCAGCACTTTGGGAGGCTGAGGCAGGCGGATCACAAGGTTAGGAGATCTAGACCATCCTGGCTAACACGGTGAAACCCCGTCTCTACTAAAAATATAAAAAATTAGCCGGGCGTGGTGGCGGGCACCTGTAGTCCCAGCAACTCAGGAGGCTGAGGCAGAATGATGTGAACCCGGGAGGCGGAGCTTGCAGTGAGCCGAGATCGCGCCACTGCACTCCAGCCTGTGCGACAGAGGAAGACTCCGTCTCAAAAAAAAGAAAAGAAAAAAAAAAGAAAGAAAAATTTGCACAAATTTGGAAAATCCAAGTCATACAAAATATAAAAAAGCTTACCTTAATATACGTGAAATATATTATCAGAGACAAAACACTAATTATTGTGAATTTGAGCCATTTTACAGATGATTAATCCTTAAAGTAAACAATTTACTCATATTGGGCTAAGATAACATTCCTCCAAATAATAACTAAGAATCCGTGTAAAATAAAACCTTTTAACTCTCAAAAATAGAACAGAACTGAAAATCATGGAGCACCTTTGTTTATAATCATCTTTGTTCCATGTGATTATTTCAATACTAAAGTTTTGGAAACAATTAAAAATCCTGCCATATTTAACTAAAAACAGAATTTTAAATCTGTGCTTTTTCTACATTTCAAAGAGTTAGGCATTAAAGATGCTACTGCAATGTGCACAAGGATTATTATAAAATAGTAGCTTTTAATTGTATAATTGCATACTGGGGTATCTTCAATTCTGTAAAGAACTATGATTTCTTTAATCATAATTAACCTAATGAGTTAAAGACAAGTCATTCTTCTTATAAACAGAGGTTACTTCTCTACTAAATAATGCTCCAAATGAATATTTCAAAAAGTAGCAAATAAACTTTCTTTCTGTCAAAAGAATGAATTTCCAAGGCTTTGAATAAAGCTTAGTCACACTTAACCTTTTTTTAAAGAATAGTAAATTATACCTTGAATAATAAATGGTAGGATTTATTATTATATTTCTGGTTTGTATTTTATTTTTATGATTGCTTTCAGTTTATTTTATAGCTGTTACATTCCTATTACAGAAACATTATTTTCAAAAATCGTACTATTAAAATGGGTGTGCTGCATTATCTGATAAAAATTAAATCATTCATGGCAATTCTCTGTTGATAATATCTTCAACTCCAACTATATCTTTATGCTAAGTATACTGAGAGAAAATTGGCATGTAATAGACAATACAGCAATTTAATTGTAGAATATGGCAGCTAGGGAGAAGACTACATAACAAAAGAAACTCTTAAGGTATCTAGTGGCTACCATATTGAACAGATGGGTCTAAGGACTTTCCATCTCACACAGAATAAAACTTGAAATTGTCCAAGTGATCTATCAGGTCCTAGAACTGATTTTCTACCATGATATCTATATTTTAATAAGCCAAGCATGGCTCTTTCTCTGGGTTTTCATAACTGCAGTTCTCTATCAGGAATTGTGACTCTTCCTCTCTCATAGTCAAATGACTTTTTCCATCACTTAATATAGATGTCTTCTCAGATTTCAACTTATCAGAAAGGCTTTCTTTAACCACCCTATTTAGAACAGCACCTCTCTTCCAAAGTTTTCTACTTGATACTTGTATTTATCTGTCTTTATTATAGTTATCACTACATAATTTAATATTACATATTAATTTATTAATATTGTTATTTTATATGCCATTTTTATGCAGTCGAATAGAAGCTCCATGGCAGCAGGGACTTCACATTGTTCACTGATAATCTCCAGTGCTTACAATCTGTAACTATTTATTTTTTAACTAATAAATCCCCAGCTCTAAGATACAAATGCAAAAACTCAAAGAGTTTGATAGACTGGCCCAAGACCTCCTAGCTAGTCTTTGGTGGTCTGGGAAATGAGCCTAGGTTCTCTGAAATAAAAAGGAGTTCAACCTTTCCCCTTAAAACCAAGTTTTTATTACATTGATTTAAGAAAATGTGCTAGCAGTTATCATTTCATAGGTATGCTTCCCGAGAGACCTTCTAATTCTCCTCCTAGAAATATATATATATATTATATATATATTTACACACACACACATATATACATATATACTATATATACTATACAAATAAATAAATTCTATATACGTAATATATATCCTGGCTACATTTCTAATGTAGGTTTTGTAACCTTAATTCTAGGAACTATAGATTGATTACACAGCGCATTTCAGGTGCTACATAAATATTTCATAAAGTTGAGGCTCTTCCTCATCAAGTCAGTAACTACTTCAGTAAAGCTTTACTATAATTGAATTTTCATATTTTATTCAGAAGGTAAGAGATGGGTTTGAGCAACTCTGAGAAATAAGTTGTCAGTTCTGATTCATACAAAAATACTCTAACTCAGTGTTTCTAAACTCAAGTTTATAATTTTCAAAATATCTCTTTTATAGATGCTTAAGGATTTAAATTTTAGAACCACAGATTCCTCTTATTTGAGTTTCATGGTGAGCTGGGAGTAGAAAGAAGTTATAAAATGCAAACATTTCATAGTTTCTTCTTTAGACAATTATTTGCCAATTATTTGTCCATTGTAGTTACGTGTCCCTACTGTTATTCTCACAGCTGTTTCTCCTATACCTTAATTTAAAAAAAAGTAATTTAAAAAACCAGAAGGCTTACAAAGAGGTGAATTCTAAGATCAACTTGAAATACGTCAGAGCACAGATATTCAAGGGTATCTGTAGTGGATGCAGATCCTCACTGGAATTTGTTGAACATATTAATCTAATTAAAAAGGTATATGTTTCCTTACTTAGGGGAATTGGTCAATTTTATAAGCTTAAAATCTAAAAAGTAGTAAAAAATTTTCAGTATAGTCATTTCAGCTGATTCAGTGAGGTGAGGAGTAATCATTATAGCAGCTAAGATTTATTACAAGCATTCCATTTTCCAGGTACTGTGGTCTTAGCTATCAAAGGGTACTGATCTTTGTAAAATCTGCTCCATTGTAAAATGAATATGTCAGGTCATTATTTTTCCTTTCATCAAGTGTCCTCATTTGTACTGATTACATACTTACCAAGGAAACTTTATATTTTTGCCTAAAATATTGGTCTACCAAAAAAAAAAATGATCACATGACATTCCAGTTTTCCACTTCATCGGATAGGGATGTCTCAAGGGAAATATAGAAATGGCTTTGATGATAACTAACTTGTCATCTAAGAATGTCACAGGGAATTAATGTGTTTACTGGTCTCGTCACTAGAACAATAAATTCTTCTATTTAATTAACTATTTGGCACCCCGATGGCTACCTGAGTTATGTGTGTATTTTCATCACTCACCCCAGACATGGATAGGGGGAGCGCTGGGGCTTCACAGTGCTGACTCAGGTCTTACAGTTCTTATCACTACCACTTCCATCTACTAATGTAGGTTTCAAAAAAGATCAGACATATTTCTGCTTAAGAAAACTGTAAATTTATATAGGTTTAAAAAAACTCTACAAAATGAAATCAGACATGGAAGGGACAATTTCTTAAACAACTAGTATCGAAAAAATGGAATATCCATATGTAAAAAAAATAAGGCTGGACCCTTATCTTACACCATATACAAAAATTAACTCAAAATGGATTAAAGATCTAAATATAAGACCTCCAAACCATAAAATGCCTAGAATAAAACGTATGAGAGGTGTTTTGTAACACTGGATTTGACAATGATTTATTGAATATGACACCAATAGCACAGGCAACAAAAGCAAAAATAGACAGATGGACTACCTCTGACTTTAAAACGTTTTGCCCAATTAGTGACACAATCCTCAGGGTGAAAAGGCAACCTATGGAATAGGAGAAAATATTTGCAAATCTTACATCTGATAAGGGATTAGTATCTAATATCTAAACAACTCCTACAACTAAACAACTAAAATAAATCAAGTAACCCAATTAAAAATGTGCAAAGGACTTGAATAGACATGTTTTAAAAGATGATATACAATGGCCAATAGCACCTGAAAAGATGCTCATCATCAATAACCATCAGAGAAATCAAATCAAATGACAATGATATATCATCTCACACATTAGTATGGCTACTACGTATAAAAAAGGAAAAAGAACCAGAAAATAAAAAGTGTCAATAGGAGGTTGAGAAGTTGGAAAGCTTATGCACTGGTGGTAAAATTGTAAAATGGTGCAACTGCTATAGAAAACAATTTTCTTTAAATTAGAACTACCATATGATTTAGCAATCCCACTTCTGAGAATGCACTCAAAAGAATGAAACCAGGATATAAAAGATATATTTTAATATTTATGTTCATAGCAGTATTATTCACAATATCCAAGAGGGGGAAACAACCCAAATGTCTATTGAGAGGTGAACAGATGAACAGAATGTGGTATGTATTGAGAACTATTCAGCTCTATAAAGGAAAGAAATTCTATCACATGCTAAGCTGTAACATGGATGAATCATGGGAATATCATGCTAAGTGAAATAATCCAATCACAAAATGAGAAATACTGCAAACTTCCACTTTTATGATGTATCTAAAGTAGTAAAATTTATACATGTAGGAAGACAAAAGGGTGTTACCCAGAGTCTAGGGGTAAGGCTGGAAGGGAAACTTGTTTAATGGGTACCAAATTTCAGTTGTGCAAAATGAAGAAGTTCTGAAAATCTATTTTGAAACAATGTCAATATACTTAAAACTACCAAACTGTACACTTAAAAATGTTTAAGATGGTAACGTTTATACTATGTTTTTAAATCACAACAAAAGGAATGGGGCATGTATGTGCTGCTTAATAAACTGGCAGATTTATATTTAATTCTTTCAAAATCAACTTGAGATAGACAGAGGTCTTTATTCCAATTTTCATGAAGAGTAAAAGTGGCTCTAGGTGCTAAGTAGCTTGTCCAGAGGTTACAGAGCTGTAATAGGATCTAAATCTCTGTGTCTGAATCCATAATCTGCATTCCATTACCAAATTATGCTTAATAAATAAAATGTATAAAACTCCTAGCCACTCTCCACCTAAGTCTACTGACTTTGAGCTGCTAGCTCCATTTATATGGAATATTTACCATTCACCAAATAGTCATACTTTCTATTGCCCTAGATACACTATATAATTTAGTTTTCAAAATAATTCTATATGTTTTATTAGCTCTTAACAAACAGTGAAATTGAGGTTGAAAAGATTAAATTATTTGCCCAATTTCATGTTTTAAATCCAAAGTTTTATGAAGTCAGAGCTTCCTTCACAATGATACGATTCTCTCAAGACCTGAAAGTTACCTGATTTTTCCTATTCATATCATCCTATCTACTTAAGAAGCATTAAAATCTTATAAATTCCTGCAAAACTATACTTTTGCTATTTTCTTTTTCAGTTTGATAAATTTTGTCTCAAAATAAAGAAAATGGCATCATGATTTGCTTGTAAAACGTCCTTTCAATAAAATGTATCAAGTGTCTACTATATAACTGGAGTTATAGAAATAAAACACAAGTCTCATACATTTATAGAGATAATATTCTAGTGGAAATTGACTATAATAATAACATTAGATAATGCTTTGTAGAAAAATAAACTAGAATAAAGGGTTAAAATTTGAAGCTGGGTATCATTTCTTACATAATAGATAATGGAATCAGAGAAAGCCTGTCTCAATAGGCTTTTATTAGAGCAGCTAAAAGGCACAATTCTAATTATTTTTAAAGTATAATCAGCTATTATTTTGAAAAGGCTCAGTGTATATAAACTACTTCTGCAGAAATAAACAAGACACTGTACAATTGATATTCCATGCATAAATGTTGATAACCATCACCCTCATAAAACAATTTACATGACACCAAAAGGTTAAATTTGTGAACTATCCTGAAATAATTGTTATGAATCATATATGCTTTTCTTATGGGAAAATCACATATGCTTTAATCCGTGCCTACTGTATTTTATCTGGCATATAATTACTAAAAGTTTAGTTATCTGACTCTTTAAAGCTTCTTCTGGCAAGCTGAAGTGATAATATTTTGCTAAAGAGGCAAACTGACAGTGACGATAATTGACCTCTGTCAAACTGAAATCAACAGAAGACACAGAAGAACAACCTAATGCAGGCAAAGCTTAAAACCTAGACAACGGGTTGATAGGTGCAGCAAACCACCATGGCACATATATACCTATGTAACAAGCATGCATGTTCTGCACATGTATCCCAGAACTTAAAAGTTAAAAAAAAAAAAAGGTGATATGTATATATATGTATGTGTGTGTGTGTAATGAAATAGTATTCAGCCATAAAAAGGAACAAAATAATGGCATTTGCAGCAGACTGGATGGAATTGGAGACCATTACTCTAAGTGAAGTAACTCAGGAACGAAAAAACAAACATCATATGTTTTCACTCATAAGTGGAAACTAAGCTATGAGGACTCAAATGCATAAGGATGATACAATGGAGTTTGAGGACTCAGGGGACAGGGTGGGATGGAGGTGAGGGATAAAAGACTATATGTTGGGTACAGTGTACACTGCTTGTGTGCACCAAAATCTCAGAATTCACCATTAAAGAATTATTCATGTAACCAAAAAAAGAAAAAAAGTTTAAAATAATGGCAGCTAAATTAGGGTAATTAAGGGTAAAATAGTAAAGATATTTTAAACATCTTTTACAGTATCAAAATATAAGAACTGCAGTTTAATAAATAATCACAACTAGATTGGAGTTAACTATAACATACTCAGCCATGGTGAGTCTACACTGTTAAGGAGGCAGAGGGAAATGCCACGTATTTTACAATAATTTAAAACATATATATTGCTTAATATTAGTAAACTTGGTTTTAAAAGACTAAGCTCTAGGCATTTAGACACATTGCTTTGAGAAATGACATATTTCCTGGACTGGCCAGACTGCTTTTTGAGTAAATTGGAGCCACAAAATCAAGGTATATATTCAATCCATGAATGTTATGATTTCTCATATGCAGCATTTTGAGGTTCTGATACATCAAAGCATTCTGAATAATAAAATCTCACATCTAATTTTTATCCTTATTTGAAGACACTCTCAAAATCTTCACATATTTCCAATTAGACTTTGAGAAAACAGTAAGCTAAATTATTATTAAAACACTCTTAAACTATATGTTTAATCTGAACATTGTAATGATTAAAATGACCCACTCAGATTAAAATTGTGGTTGTTCAAATACTGCATGTTATTATTTATAAATGAGAGTCAACAATGGGTACATGCAGACATAAAGAAAGAAAATAATAGACACTGAGGGCTCCAAAAGGAGGGAGGATAGGAGGGGCATGAGGGCTGACAAATTAGCTATTGGCTACAGTGCTCACTATTTGGGTGGTTGGCACACTCGAAGCCTAAACCTCACCAATATGCAATATATCCATGTAACACACCTGCACATGTATCCCCTGAATCTAAAATAAAATTTAAAAAATAAAGTTAAAAATCATGGTCATATAAAAATAAATATATAAGGAGACAAAATCAATTACTCTGTAAGATCTTCTATCTTTTTTTCCACTAGAGTAGGAGGCACATTGGAAACAATGACTTGCATATCCAGCTGATTGACCACGGAGACCTGAAAGAAGAAAAAACAGAATTCATTTAATTTTTACTCACTGAAATTTCCATAATCAGAAAATCCCCACATTACCTCTTCCCTACTATGTATAGACACAGTGGTTTCTGATTTTCAAATTCAGGAACAAATATATATATATTTTTAATTATATGATCTATACAAGGGGTTGGAGACTAACTGGGGCAGACTGAGCATGAGAAACTATTTGTTGTTTACCTAGAAATTAAGAATCCTGAGTGATTTCAATTGTTTTTGGTTTTGTGTTTGTTTTATTGGTTATTTACTGAGACATGAAGGGTGGCATTTTTTTAAATTTGATTGTTAAGAAACACCCAAGATAATGAAAAATACGTTTTATATTTTACAAGTCTTAAGAAATCATTTATTCATTATAACTAAGAATCTGAGATATAACTGATTAGAATAATTCATTCTATGAGGTCATCACATATAATTTTCTTGTCTATTTAACCAACTTTAAATTTGTGTAGGTAGAGATATATATTTAGAACTTTACATATGGGTTAAATGAGCTAATTTAATGGCTGTTGATAACTATGTATCATTCATTTAAAATCTACTGAATTTCTTCTATGTTCTTACATTTGAAAAATAGAAGAAAAATGAAAATATTTATTCTGTGCTTACAACATGGCATTTATTCTTTTCCTCAATATTCTACAGGTTTAACTCATTGAAATCTATCAACAGAATCAGGTTGTTATTAATATCATTTTGATTTTAAAATAAAAAAACATAAATTGAGGATATATTTAATAACTTAATCCTAATTAAATGCAGTCTGCCTTACACCAGAGCTTGTGCTCTTTACTATTATCCAATACTGATATAAAAATTCTAAAAGGTCATATATTATCATGCACATACATTTACACACTATTAAAATATAAATGCATTTGTACCAGATCATAAATTGAACACTCTGAGTTAGGCATATTTAGCACCGTATCTCAATACAATCTACAGTAGGGAGTAATTTCACGTTGCCATACATTTTTTTATAGGCTCCAGATTCTTTACATATAGAGACCCCATTGGGGTCACAAACTCAAATGCCTTCAGGAACCAGGCTTACGGTAACTTAAATGAGAAAAGTAGCCAAAAGTATGAAATGATAGAAAGAAGTGTAAGTAACACAAATCCAAGAGCACATAACTCAGCTGAAGAGGTCAGCTACTACTCACCTCTAAGGAATATTGCAATCTGGGAAACAAAATCCAGATTTCCTAGATCTTTCAGTTTTTCAGGAAAAAAAGAAATCCAAAATATTATGTAAAATGTTTGTAACTAGTTAGAAATCTATCAAACCATTGTGTGAGCCTGATCAATCATGTCTGAAGACTGTATTAAGACAGGAGTAGGTCTGATTATTACTTCTGAGCAAGCAGTTTATGCTGGCAGTTCTAACCTTGTACCCCTAACCCGTCATAGGTGTCTGGGACCAAATGACTAAATTTCCCTTCAACATGTAAATGAGTCTTGATTGTCTTTTTACAAAACACATCTAACTTCACTAGCAAAAGGGATCATTACAGTTTTTGTATCACTTTGTCTTTTCTTATTGGTCTTGAGTAAAAGAGGATATAGAAGTTGAATAGAAATATTTTGTGTTTTATTGTTTTTGAGTTTTTAGCAGTAAAATTACATGATAAAAATTTCTAGAAGTATGTATATGAAACTTATATAACTGTTCCCTCCCTCCCTCCTCTCCTTCCTTCTTTCTTCCTTCCGTCTCCTCCTTTTTTTCTTTCTTTTAACATTGGGCCAGAAACGGTTAAAAAAAAGTTTTGATAAAAATCAAACCGCCCGGAACAAGTAGTAACTATAGGGTGTTATCCCAACGAGAAGTATAATCACTAGGCCTCATTCTCTGTTCCCTGAAGCTCCCATCATCTCCTCTAACTGCTGGACTCAGAAGTACTGGAGTCCTGGCCTCAGGGCAGAGGAGCTTTTGCAGTGGGACTAGTGCTGAAGCACTTCCTAATTCCACCATCTGTTGGGAGAAAGCTCCTGGACCATGATGTGGGTTATGGATAGGGTGAGTAGTAGGGAGCATTAGCAGGATACTGGAAAAGGGAAGAAAATGAGTAGGAGAAATAACTCTTTATTACTGGTTCTTTCAGTGGAGGATTGTTAGGACTGTCTGCCCTGTCAAACTGTCCTCTTCTCACATGTCTGTCTCCTGGTCTGGTAAGCATGTGCTTCAACCCACCTTTTCTGGCTGACAGACTGTTACAGATCCGCACTATTAGTATCCCTTGAATTTTCCACTGTCTCTTATTTCCCTACATTCATCCTGCCCAGGCCTTCAAAAATAGACCCTTCATTAAACTGTCTTCAAATTATCTGATTCTTGCAGCGTAGACTTAAAATAATAAAAAAAAAATGTTTCACATGTGCATGAATTTTCTGCCAGGTCCTTACTGATATAGATCTGAAAAACCATACAATCAGGTGTCGGGCTGTATATACCAGAAATCGGTCACACTTTACAAATATGATATACGATGTGAACAAAAACAAAGGTGGGAAAGGAACTAAGTAGTAACTAGTAGAGGACAGATTCAGCAGCCACAGAGGAAGACCAAACATAAGCCTTCCTATCTTAGGGTAGAAACAGGATTTAATCAAGGAAATCTCCTGCTCCCAGGATGGGGATCTACATTATATATACCCAACAGGATTTCAGAATTGGCCTGGACAATTCCGTATGTCTACCATTATTGTCCTCTTCAAATAGGAATTTCTATTGGATATTCTGTATTTTTCCATCATCTATACTGGGTGAATGTGTTTGCTGGATCACTAAAACATCAGGAGTTCCCTCTAGACCTGATAAAAAGAACAGCGTGACATCTGAGATCCAGGTGTTAACTTTGATAAGACTTTGTTCTATTTGCGTGGAAAATAATGAAATAAATATTTGGTAATCAGAAGTATAGACCGGTTAGCTGTTCATCCAGCTCTTTCTGTCTTCCCACTGGGAACACACAATCGACTTCTCAGCCTTCTTTGTAGTTTAGTGGAGCCATATGATGGAGTTCTGACCAACGTAAACTTAGTGGAAGGGAAAGAATGAATGTTCTTAAATCTGAAGGATAGTCAGTGCTTTCCCTTCATCAGAAAGATAAGTTACTTATTCAAAATATTTTAAGCCAGGCATAGTGCCTCACACCTCTAATCACAGCATTTTGGGAGACTGAGGCAGGCTGATCAATTGAGGCCAAGAGTTTGAGAGCAGCCTGGACAACATGGTGAAACCCTGTCTCTACTAAAAATACAAAAAATAGCCAGGCATGGTGGTGCATGCCTGTAATTCCAGCTACTCTGGAGGCTGAGGCACGAGAATTGCTTGAACCCGGGAGGCAGAGGTTGCAGAGAGTCAATATCACGCCACTGCACTCCAGTCTGGGCGAGAGACTCTGTCTCAAAAAAAAAAAAAAAGTGAGATTTTGTGCAAAATTCTGACTGAAATAGCAGGAGCTAACATTTAAGGTATCTAGAATATATCCATTCTAAGGTTACATTTTATTAACAAGATTTTATGATGTTAATACATTTTGAAAATATACTTTTATATTTTATTTTAAAGATATAAAAATAAAAAACATTTAATTCTGATAAATTAACAGAAGTCGCACTACCAGGAGTAGTTGTCCCACACTTACCTCTAAATCATTACTTTAAAATTTTTAAATCTCCTGAAAGTGCTAATGTCTGGTTTATGTAGAACACACACATTTTGACTATGCAAATGAAGAAATAAGATATTACAGTTTACATTTGGTCTTTGACAGAAATTCTACATCCTAACTCTCGTTTGTTTTATCATCTATAACAAGGATATTTAGCTGTTTAAGATTAGTAGATTTTATTTATGCTACTTTTCCAGCATAGCTTCTGCAAATATGCAAATATTTCCAGAAATTTGCATGTCAGTTTATTACACCAAATATTTAATAATTCTCTGTAAAATTATTTAATTCTGTAGGTTAATAACTAATGAAAGCTTTATAAATACGTTTCCATCATCATTGAGATTGATATTTGTAATGGATTCAAATTACTAGGCATTGTTAAAAAGAAGAGAAATAACATTTGTGAAGCACAAAATTAAAAAAGCAATGGTTGGAAATTTACATGTTACTATTTCTATGTCCTTTCCATTTATTCTCATAAGTTTCTTATCTTTTCTTTCTTCCTCTATATTCTCATAAATTTTAAATAGTGCTGTCCAATAGAAACACAATGTGAGCCACGAATACAAATCACATATGTAATTTTAAATTTTCTGGCACCCACATTAGAAAGATAAAAATAATAAGATTAATTCAATAACACATTTAACCCAATATGTTTAATATATGTTTAGTAAAATATCATTTTAACATGTAAAGAACATTTTACATATTTTTATCGAAGTCTTTGAAATCCGTTGTGTATTTTATACTTATAGTACATCTCCGTGTGACCTAGCCATGTTGCAAATATTCAATAGCTACATTTGGCTGATAGCTAGCATATTGGACAACCCAACTTTAGAGATATTCATCATCTCCTGCTTGAACTGTCTTTCCTAACTAACTGGTCTCTGCTGCAAACTCACATTTTATTAAATAAAAGAGGTGTTTTAATAGTCCATTTAGATAATTATGTATTTTCTTTTTTAAATACTATACCAAAATTTAGTTTCCACATGAAATCTGAAACCATGTTCAGTTATACTACAATCTATTTGTCTGTCTTGTACTTTTTCTTTTTTGTGATGGAGTTTTGCTCTTGTTGCCCAGGCTAGAATGCAAATGGCGTGATCTCAGCTCACAGAAACCTCTGCCTCCTGGGTTCAAGCAATTCTCCTGCCTCAGCCTCCCGAGTATCTGGGATTACAGGTGCCCATCACCACACCTGGCTAATTTTGTATTTTTAATAGAGACGAGGTTTCACCATGTTGGCCAGGCTGGTCTTGAACTGGTGACTTCAGGTGATTTGCCTGCCTGAGTCTCCCAAAGTGCTGGGATTACAGGCTGAGCCAACACACCCGGCCATTGTACTTTGAATTGATTTTTTACACATGCATAATTTTTTAACATCCTGCATTGGCCACTTGGAAAATACAAGTTTACTGAACACTGCAGATATTGCAAATATCAACACACTTCATTACACAATATCAATAAATAAATCACATTATTTAATACAACCACTGACTCATCAAGAAAGTCTAAATATTCGGAAGCTAGTCAAGTTTACAGTGACAGGTACATTTTTTTAATATTCTAATTTGTGCTTGAAAGCTTCAATATTATCATTAGTTGGTTGTTTTCAATGAAATGACAGGCTCCCTTCATCCATTTTGTGTAAATGCCTACCAGATATTTAAGTTTGAATAACCATATTTTGTCTCTAAGTTGCTCTTTCATATAAAAATGTTAGTCCATAAAAAAAGCAGCTAGTTCAGCTTGCATAGTGCTTTTCCTTGAGGCAACCATCTTCCACATACAGCAGATGTACTCTATGCATACTTCTCATTTCATCAACAAAATATTGAAAAGATGTTTAGGACACTTTCGTTGATAGGTTAGCTAGCTGCCTAGATAGATATACAGTATTTACTAAGGGAATGAATGTGAGGTTTAGGAGAGAAAGGAGTCAAGAAATTTTTTGCCTAAGGAACTCAAAGTGATTTGGTCATCAAATAAAATGAGGAAGACTATAGGTGGAAGAAATGTGATGAAGAAGAGAAATCCATTAGAAAACACTAAATAAACACCTTTTAAAAATATTCGGGTGGAATTGCTACATGTACAGATAAATATGCAAATCTGGTGTTCAGGAATGAGCTTTAGTGTAAAGATGTAAGTATGAGCGCTTTTACTATGTAGATGATATTTTAAAGTCATGGGACTAAGTGAGCTTAACAAGTCAGTGAGTGCAGATAGAAAAGAGATTTAATGTCTGAGCCCTGAGAAACCTCAATACTACAAGGTCAGGAGAAGAAAATGAACCAGTGAAGGAGACTGAGAAGGAGTAAACAGTGAGATAGTAGGACAAGGGAGTATGGTGCGTGGTCTGAAAGCATAGTGAGGGTAATAGTCAAGCATTGCTGATGGTTCAAGTAAGATAAGGACTGGCATCATCAGTACATTTCCTAACATGGAAGTCATTGGTAGCATCGACAAGAATAGTTTGGAAGAGTGTTTGGAGAGAAAACACTCTCATGATTAGAGGGTTTAAGAGAGGGTTCAATAGTGAGAAATAAGTCAAATCTAACATAGAATTTTGCTAAAAAGAAGAACAGAAAAATGGATGGCAGCTAGAAGGTCATATAGATCAAGAGATGTTTTATAATTTTTGGAAGATAGAAAAAAAGCATTGTTGTGAGAATAATCTGATATAAGGAGGAAATTTATATTAATAATGTAGAAAAGAAATGGGAGAGCTGCTGAGGCAATGTCCTAGAGCTGGCGAGTGGGAATTGAATCTACTGCATAAGTAGAGGTACAGGCTTTAGATAAAAACAGAGAATTCATCTAAAGGAACCAGAAAGAAGGCAAAGAATGTTGGTCTAGATCCTGGAGGGTAGGTAAATTTAGTGGCAGGAGTCATAGAAGTGTCCTTCTAAATGCTGTAGTATTATTTTTCTGCGAAATAGCATGCCAGTTAATCAGGCCATAGTGAGAATGAGGACAAGGTATTGGAGAATCAGGAGCAGAGAAGATTTTCTAGGACACAGAGGCAAAATAGAGTGATTACTGACCAAAGCAAAAGCTCATTTGGAGGGTTTGTTTTAGTCATTAATTTAAATTGATACTGATGCAGGAGAACAGCGTCTGGAGGCAGGGAACCTAAGGCCAATTTGTGCTGACTTCCTAAAGCTAAATCAAAGGGAAAACACCAAGGTCTGGGGTCAGGGAATCTAAGGCCAATTCATGATAGTTTTCTAATGGTGGATTAAACAGGAAACTCCTGGGTCTGGGGGCAGGGAACCTAAACCAATTAATGCCAACTTCCTAAAGCTAAACAAACAAACAAACAAAAACACCATCTCCCCACACCCCACCTGAGTAACAAAGGATCAAAGGCTACTCTCCCTAAAACCTTCCCCCTTCCCCCATGTCTCAGATGGAAAGGGAAAGTGCCTTGGAGTGGCTGTGGGCCAAGCAGGGGCCATCCTTTCATTTGCTTAGGGCATCAATCCACTCAGGCCTTGGGTCAATTCAGCTCAGCCTTTAGCCTCAGGCCAAATCCTTCATCCAGATAAGGGGTAGCCCATAGGGACCTCAAAAGGAGTATTAAAACCCAGAAAACTTTGTAACCAGGCCCTTGAGTCACTTGCTTGAGTCCACTCCCAACCTGTGGAGAGCTTTCTTGCTTTAATAAAACCCTGCTTTCCGAGGTTGCAGTGTTGCAGTGAGCCAGGATCGCACCACTGCACTCCAGCCTGGGAGTCAGAGGGAGAGTCCGTCTCAAAAAAAATAATAATAAAATAATAAATAAATAAATGCCCACTTTCCTTGCTTTGTTCCTTTGTTTCGTTCCTGTGTTAATTTGTGTGTTTTGTTCAATTCTTTGTTCAAAACACCAACGACATGGACAATTCACACTCAAAGCCTTCCTTCATGTAACAATACTATAGCTAGGCATGGTGGTGAGTGCTTGCAGTCCTAGGTGCTAGGGAGGCTGAGGTGGGAGGATTGCTTGAGCCCAGGATTTTGAAGTTGCAATAAGCTTTGATTACACCACTGCACTTTGACCTGGGTGATAGAACCAGACCTTGTTTCTTAGCAACAACAACAAAAATGATACTAATTATAGAATTTTGTATGTTTTTGCAGACATAATCAGCATCGATATAGGTCTGGAGAAAGGAGACAGTTGGAATTAACCAAAGTGGAGGTTTTGCTAAGTGAATATGACATAGAGAAAGAAAGCAAGAAAGTTAAATTTTATATGATGTAGTGCTTATTATAATTGGTAATGCATTATAAATCCAGTAAACAAGAAAGAGAACATGAGAGGTTCTCAGGAGAGAACACAATGGAAGTTAAAATTATTAGGCTAATTGGACTGGACATCCTGGTAGGAACAAAAGAATGATGGATTTAGCTGCAATGTTAATTAAATGTTATGGACAAAGAGTGGGAGGTTTGAAATGGAGGTTATAAAGGTAATGGCAAGGTAAGCCAAGAACAGAAAGTTAAACACCACATGTTCTTATTCATACGTGGAATCTAATAAAAAGTGTTTACCGATCTTAATTTGATCAAGAACTTATGTCAAACTTAATATCTCCTATGTCAAAAGCTTCTTGGCTTAGAGTGGCCTTCATTTACTCTATTGTAGCTTTACTGTTAAAAATGAGAATGCTCCTGGAGGACTGTTTTGGCCACAGTCATGGTGATTGTGCTTCACCATTATCTAAGAAGAAAAATATTTGATCATTGATGTCTGCATGTATATGAAGGTTACGCTTGTCCAGGGAACTAAATGAGAAGAACTGTAAAAAAATGAAAATTTATGATGTAAAGAACAAAAGACAACTTATTCTTGATCTGTTTTTATGTGACAAATATTTCTAATGAATATACTTTGTATTAGATTCATCAGACAAAACTCCAAATAACCCATGCTTTCAAGTTGGTAAAGAGTCCACAGGATATATGCACTGGTGTTAAATATTTTCAATAAAAGCTAATATCAAACTTCCCTTTCAAATGATCTATCACTAAACTTCTGCACAGCCTAAATGAAAATTAGAACAGTGATATTATTGACTATAGCCAAATATAACTTAGTCGAGGCTAAACAATGTCATCATTGGGAATTTTGATAGAACAAAGAAATAAATACTATTGGAACAAAATTTGTCCCCAAACATTTTCTTTGTTTTCTCAATTACAGAACGCTGAAAGTAATTTAAACAAATAATTTCATAGTTTAATTTCTATAGTATAACTCTGTGAAGCATTTAAAATTTTTATGTAGCACTGGACAACTCTATATTAAAAATGAGCTTTGAAAACAAAATAGAAATCCAATGCTTATACCTTTGCTGTTACAATTATATTTTTTCAAATATTATAATGTTTTTCTCAAAGGTCAAGAAAAATAAACACCTTATGGTATATATGAACAATATATTTACATATTCCTAAACTATAGCAACTAACAATCTGGGTGAAACTTAATTATGTTTTTGAAAACCCGTTTTAAATTAATCTTAGAAGTTCTATAAACTGAAAATACTGACCCATGGCTAGTATTGCAGCTACTTCCCTTTCCTGAAGTTTTATCTACTTACGAGTACATCGGCTTTGCCGCTCAGTCCCTTCCCATAGTCGTCAGTTGCAATAACTTGAAACTTGAAGTAGGATCTCCTCATATTATGGAAGAGCATAGCAGTTTTGATAAGCCCTGTATATGTTTCCACTACAAATCCTTCTTTTCCCTCTTTAATTGGTGGTATTATGAGTCTGTAGGCCATGACACTATAATTGCCAGTATCTTTATCAGTAGCCTAGACGGAGGGAAAAAAAAAAAAGATTATAATTAAGCAGGAAATGATAACCCTTATGAAATGGCTTACTTTTGTTTGTAAGAATGAGGTTTCTTATGTAATAATAACACAATAAAGCCCTCCTAAATGTCTATTTTTTCTGGATATAGTTATGTAGATTAATAGACTTTGTGTCCACAGTTTCGAATGGTTGTTATTAGAATGATAATAACTGCTGAAGTATGAATAAAAGGGACATAGGTATAATTCTGTACCCTTTAACAAATTTCTCCCTACCCCTCCTTTCCTTTCACCCTTAACAGCCTCCAGTATCTTGTATTCTACACTTTATTTTTATGAGATCACCTTTTTTTTAGATTCCACATATGAATAAGAACATGTATGTGGCATTTAACTTTCTGTTCCTGGCTTATTTCATGTAACATAATGTCCTAGATAGGGAGAATATGTTCTAGTGCTCTATACCACTGTAGAATAACTATAGTTAACAATAGTATATAGTTCCAAATAGCTAGAAGAAGGATATCGAATTTTCCCAACACAAAGAAGTGATAACTGTTTGAGACGACAGATATGCTAATTACTCTGATTTGATTGCTATGCATTATACATATAGAAACATCTATGTACCCAGTAAGTAAGTACTATTATTATTTATCAATTTTAAAAATAGATTTAAAAAAAAAACAGACATAGACACTAACAGAGTCAATGAATCAAGACTTTTGGTTTACAGGTTTGTTTTACAACAGTTTGTTTGGTTTACAAACTGTGTGTGCTGATCCAAATTGGCTGAAAGATGGGATTGGTTGTTTACCTAATGTTTGTCTTGCTGTAATAGGCATACAATGTGATGGTATTTTTGATGTAGTATATAGCCTAAGGAGGATAAATATAAAAGAACGTAGTAAAATATCTCAAATGAAATAAAATAAAGTTGAGTTATAACAAATTTAGAGATGCATAAAAATATTCTAATTAATTAATGCCATAACATAATTCTCTAATTAGAGTTAGAATACTATCCGACTTCCTTTTTAATCATCCTGTATCCCAATTAAGCATATTTGTTCCTGGTGATAGGTACTTATGATCCACATATTAAAGTTTCCTACCATTTAGAATTAAAAAGGACTAACACATTGTTTAGATTTTTTTCATTTGTTTTTAAATACAGCTATGAGAATCATATATTGGGCTGGCTTTATGGTGTCTAATTAGGGGAAATTTTTTAGAATGTCTATTTCAGAACCATTTCATAGTGAAATACCTGGAAAATAAATGGTAGATAGGAGAGTTTTAGAGACTTGATAAAAGACTATATATACCTTATTCATGATACTAGATATGTAAGTTATACATTTTCATTTGTTATAACAATGATTATTATTTTTATTATCTGATTATTCTTATTTTTACCTATGCTATTATTATTAAGTATGAGTATGCATTTATGATCTGCCATCACTAAGAATTGCTAAGAATCATACAAAATACAAAATACAATCACACAAAATACCATCATACAAAAATAGTCTTATCTAATAACAATATAAAAAACTGAGGAATATATTGTTTTACTTATATAAATTAGTGATATTCAATAAAATTTTCTGAAATGATAGAAATGTTCTTAACCAGCTCTGTCTTATGCAGTAGGTACTAGCCAAATATGACAAATGAAAAGTGGTTGATGTGACAAAGAAACTGAAATTTCAATTCAATCTAATTTTAATTTAAGTTACATAATGAAAGACTACATAATAAGTAGTAAAGTTGAGACACAAATGATTAAAATAGTAAATCATAGCAAATGTGTATTAAATACAGCATCAACTTGATTTAGCTTCAAATTCTATATATATTGTGAACCATTTAAAACGTTTCCAGATAATCATATCTACTTGTTAGAAAAGGTAATTTAAACTACTCAACACAGATAATTTCACTTCAGTATCAGCTATTTCACGAATTTTCTAGGGAGTTAATATTCTCTTTTCTTTATTTTTTCTCTGTCACCCAGGCTGGAGTGCAATGGCATAAACTCAGCTCAATGAACCTTGGTCTCCCAGGTTCAAGCTAGCCTCACATGTCAGCCTCTGAGTAGCTGGGACTATAGGCACTCCACTACGCCTGGCTAATTCTTTGTAGACACAGGGTCTCGCTATGTTGCCTGGGCTGGTCTCGAACTCCTTGACTGAAGCAATCCTCCCATCTTGGCCTACCAAAGTGCTGGGATTACAGACATGAGCCACTGTGCCAAACCTAAAATTATCTTTAGAAGAGGACAAGCTCAAACTACCGGCTAATCACTTTAGATAGTTTATATGGCTTACAGCATGGCAGAGCTCAGTTTTGGTATTCGAGTAATAGTAATTAGTTATCAATGTTAGGTCACATTCTCACTTAAAGGAAAAAGAAAATGAACAAGGAAAGAAAAATAGTATCAAAATTTTTTGTACTTAAACTTTGAACCACAGGTTTATAATCACTCAACAAAGGATAGCATAGGATAGAAAAAGCATATTCCCAGCTAAAATAAGTCAAAGTCTGAGTCAAGGTATCCAAGACATTTCTTCCACATAGAATGAGCAAATTTGGGCCTAATGTCAGATCAGTCAGATTTGGTTACATATTATTCTCTCTCTTATTAACATGGATATTTCTCTGAAACGAACTTTTTATTATTAATGTAAACTTTATAAAGGAATAACAAACATGCAAAAAGTGTACAAATTATAAATGTAAAGCTCATTAAAATTTTGCAAAATACACACATCCACATGACCAGTATTTGCATCAAGAAACAAAACAAGCCTGGCATGGTGACTCATGCCTGTAATACCAACACTTTGGGAGGCTAAGGCTGGAGGATCACCTGAGCCCAGGAGCTTGAAACCAGCCTGAACAATATAGCGAAACTCTTATCTCTTGAAAAAAAAAAAATTACCCATATTCCAGAATGCACTTCATGCACTTGGAGTCACAATCTGAGACCTTCTTAAGGAAAACCACTTTCCTAATCTAACATTGTTGATTAGTTATGCCTATTTTTTAAACTTTACATTGACTGAATCATAAAATATGTTCTGTTTTCTGTCTGACTTCTTTCATTCAATTTTGCATTGTAAGATTCTAAGCCCTTATATTTAAAATAAATACTGTATAACAACACAATCACATTTGGAAAAGAAAAGGTGGTTACCATAAAATCACCACAGTGATTGCTTGGTATATTAAGCTACTTTACACAGTTCTGACTGATTAACTTCCAATTTCAGTAAGCAGGTAATTTCACTTTGCAATATTCCTAATATATTAAATTATGATAACTACAAAATAGTCATATTCCATCTTAAAAGATTAAAGTGTTTTGTTAAATGTGCCTTTCCTGAAACAAATTATCACTTAATGCAAAAGTCTGAGTGTGGAACTAGACAATTTAACTCAGAAATAACTATTTTCTTTTATGGTTTTTCATATAAATGCATTAATATTTGCAGAAAATAAGAATGAGATAAAAGTTTTTTTAAAAATCATGTTTACTGGAATTAAAAAAAAACCCTATTGTCATATGTATGTTATACAGTAAGGACTCTAATTTTTATTTCTTTGAATGAATATGATAGTCTTTGGGATCTTAGAGATCTTATTTCAGGAAATATTCATCAAAGACGATTGCCAGGATCATTAGCATATTTTTCAAATCTCCCCTCTTCCTCAAGTATGTTCAGTTGAATACTAGTAATTTAAACAGTGAATGATGAAAATTCCAATGAGTGCCATACTTAAGAGCAATTGCATGGATTTTTAATTTTTAGTCTCCCCGAAACCTCTCTTCTAAGATGTGACTCTGATTGATGTGGAGCATATGCAATACCATCATACATAGATAACAACCAAATGTTCTTTCTATAAAATCAATAACAGGATACGATATCTTTAAATACACACTGAGTCACACCAGAGATACCAATAATAAAATTCAGAGCGCAGTTTTAAATCTGGGTCAATATGTGAAAAATAAGTGAGAGTTTCAGCACAGAGTATATTGTCTCTATTTGGTGTTAAATAACTTTAAACTTACTTTTTTGGTTGTTTTTTGCATTATGTTTTGGAGTGAGGTGGACTCCAATGTCAGGTGTGACTTTGAAAAATTAATAACTCAAGACCGGGCGCGGTGGCTCACACCTGTAATCCCAGCACTTTGGGAGGCAGAGGCGGGCGGGTCACAAGGTCAGGAGATGGAGACCATCCTGGCTAACACGGTGAAACCCCGTCTCTACTAAAAATTAAAAAAAAAAAAAATTAGCTGGGCGTCGTGGCAGGCACCTGTAGTCCCAGCTACTCGGGAGGCTGAGGCAGGAGAATGGTATGAACCCGGGAGGCGGAGCTTGCAGTGAGCCAAGATCACGCCGCAGCACTCCAGCCTGGGTGACAGAGCGAGACGTCGTCTCAAAAATACAAAAAAACAAAACTAATAACTCAAAATTTCAGATTTCTTTATTCATAAAATAAAAATAAGGATGCCCAAAAATAGCATTTTAAAATTTTATATATATTCATATATATGTATGTGTGTGTGTATGTGTATATATATATATATACACAAAAACATAAATATGGCCAAGTCCAGTATAACTATTATAGTTACCTAAGTGTCATAATGGTGATTCAAAAGGTTTAACATTTTTCCATATTATGTTTGCCCATGAATATGTAAATTTATGCAATCAATTTAGACCCTTATTACTTCAGACATATTATTCACACAATTGTAACTCCCTTATAACTATTTTTCTTAATTTTCTTTTCCAGCTCTCCTTTATTGCTTCCAGTTCTTGTTTTGTTTTGTTTTGTTTTGTTTTTGAGATGGAGTTTCACTCTTGTTGCCCAGGCTGGATGGAGTGCAATGGCTCGATCTTGGCTCACTGCAACCTCCACCTCCCGGGTTCAAGCAATTCTCCTGCCTTAGCCTCCCGAGCAGCTGGGATTACAGGCACTTTGGGAGGCTGAGGCGGGCGGATCACCTGAGGTCACGAGTTCGAGACCAGCCTGACCAATATGGAGAAACCCCGTCTCTACTAAAAATATAAAATTAGCCAGGCGTGGCTTCCCCCTCATTTTTGAGGCAATTTTGCAAAACCTCTTCCTCAGTTGAAATCCATGAACTTTTGTACAGTATACACTCTACCCCTCCTTGTTGCCGAACATAATGAGGATGTTGGTATCTTGCTCTCAGTCTACCCCTTCTACTTCAACTTCCTCCTTCTTTACAAATTTCAGTATTCATTGAGATGACACATCCAGCAACTTATTTTTAAAGTATTAGGCATGAATAACATTCATCAGTCTTTGAACGACCTCACTGCATCAATTTAATTCTACAGTCACACTTTAGTCTTTTGCCTTAGCGAGATATTCCGCTTAAAGAAACACTCCATATTTAATTTATATATTAAACTTTCATGTCTAAATTCTGACCACAACTTTAATCATCATACTTAGTTAAGACCTCTTCTTTGATATCAGTGAATTTTCAGTTCTGCAAACGGCCTTTTGCTCCCATTACTTCAGGGTTTATGTCCCTTTCTGCTTTATCATAGAAGTCAGAGTTGATCACAATGTTCTCATTTCTCTCTCCTTCCACAACACCTGGATCTTTCTCCTCTTGGACCAAACTAACCATCAGTTTACTCCTGGTGACTGAAGAGGGCGTAGAGAAATTAAATAATCAGTCAGACTAGTGTTACTGTAAGTCCACGGTCTCTGAGTTTAACTGTGCCTTTGTCTATTTAGGAAATCCTTGCTATATGTAATAAGTTCTCTTTCTCACTCCAGAAGTTTGCCTTTTTCTTTAGTTCACAGATTCTTTCAGTCTTTTCTAGAGATAAGGAAGCTCTAATTCCCATAAAATTTGAGGATATCAAATGTGAGATCTCTCAGCTTTTCATCACATAACTAAAAAATTACCTATATCTGTACTTACTTTGACTACTTCCTTCAAATCTCAGAGGAGCAGCTGACACGTATCTCTCACTGAAGGTACTTATGCCTTAATCTGAATCACTCCCATCCCTTCTGCATTTAATGCTTCATCAGCTCTATTTATCTCTGTCCTTTTCACCTCTCCTCTACAGACTATAAAACACGTTATGTCTCTCTCATTAAAATGAAATGAAACTTTTCTTTTACTGAGTCCACACTTGTGACACTAGCCCCCAAACTTCCATACCTATTTTTCACAGTTAAGTTCCTCAGAAAATTTTTATAGAATCACCATCTGTAATTCCTTACTTTACAATCATGCCTTAACCGCAGCCATTTAATCTGCTAACATCAGTGACTGAGGCTGGACTCCATCTCAGATCAACAATCAGTCTGGTGTTCTTTAAATTACCAAGTCCATTTATGTTGTTTGTATAATGCTGTTGCTGCTTCCGCTGTTTGCTAACATTTATTGAACACTTACAATTTGCCAGATGGTATGTAAATACATATATTATTACATTATCTCATGACATCCTTTCCATTGAGTAGATTCCATTATTATTTTGAAGGCCAAGAAATGGAGGCACAGAGAGATTAGTAACTTGTTCATAATCACACATATGGTTGTTAGCACAGTGGGATAGGTCTCACTTTAAAGCCACTACATTCCACATGTGAGACTAAATACCAGGGATAAAATTGCAGTTTAAAAATAAAACAACAAATGTTCGATAAAATATTCTAAGAAATCTTCCTAGATCCATCAAGAAGATGGAAAGACAATAAATATGCCAGTCAAAAACAAAGTGCAATAGACTGATTATTTCTCCCCAAATTTATATGTTGAAACATAATACTCAATGTGATGTCATTTGAAGGATGGGCCTTTGCAAAGCAATTAAGTTCATGATGGCAGAGCCCCCATGAAAGGGATTGGTTCCTTTTTGAAAAGAGGCCCCGGAGACTTCCTTTGTTCCGTTTTGCCATGAGAGGACACACCAGAAACGCTGCCATCCATGAACCAGGACGGCCTCACTAGGCACTTAATCTATTAGCACCTTGATCTTGGGCTTCCCTGCCTCCAGAACTATGAGGAGAAATAAATTTGTCTTGTATATAAACTTCCAAGTCTATGGTATTCTGCTATAGAAGTCTGAATGCAAAAGTAAAGGTAAGAATATAAAAACCATAGTACTGATGGGAGCTTTCATTTAGAATTTTTTTGTTTTTTTTACTGACCTGGGTAAAATTAAAATTTAACTTGTCTTGTTTTCAGTGGCTCAGACAACAGGAGGCAAGGCCCCAAGCCTACTCATGAAAGTGAGTCTATTAAGATTCCCCTCCCCAGAAAGTTAAATTCTCACCGTAAGAGTAAAGGAGAAATTTACTTTTTCCCCTGCTACCACTGCTACTATCACCCCAAACTGCAACGAAAACTGTAAACTTAAACTTTGCTATTGAGGGGAGTGAAGAGAAAACTTCTCTGAGAATCTAGGATGAAATACAGGCCCTCATTTTAGTCTGCAGCCATTATTTGCCGGCCACCAGTTTGCCCAACTCAAGGAGAAATCATAATATTCCGGGTTGGTAAAGTCTAATAGGCCTGAACTCCACCTGAATGAACAGAAAAACCACAACCTGAGAATTTAAGAGAAATCATCTATGACTGAAAATGGCCTGGTCTCCTGCCTGACAGAAGCAGGTGCTTTTTCAAAAACCCCTCCTGCAAGCCATGCCTAAAATAGTTCTAACAAATAAAGTTCCAAAAAAGATGAAAAGTTATAATAATTATCAAAACAAACAAGAAAAAATCATAAAAAAGTCCGTTGAGATAAAAAAATCAAATTCATAACAACATAGACTTTAAATATTTGAATTAGTAGACACTGAATATAAAGCAAATATGTTTAATACGTTTCAATAATAAAGAGCTTTAAAATGCGGAATAAAAAATGAGACTCGTTGAAAAGAAATAAAAAAGTATCTTTTAGAAATAAAAAAAAATTAGAATTAAATACCCCAAGATGGGATTGTTAGCAGGTTAAGCGCAGCTGACCAGGGAATTAGTAAATGAAATGATAGGGCAAAGGAAATGACACAGAATGTTTCACAGAGCTACGAAGATGAACAACCTCAAAAAAAAAACAGTTTGAGATATGGAGTTTAGAATGAAAATTTTGGCAAATATCTAATCAGAGTTTCAGAAAGAGAGAAAGCGAGAATAGAACAGAATTTCCCAGAACTGATAAAAGATTGTTATCCACAGATATTAAGAAGCCCAATAAACTGCAAACAGGGTAAATAACAAGTAACTCACACCTAGAACCCACACGTCATATAGAAACTACAGAACCACATACTGTAACTATAATAAGTATTGTTTTCTTAATATTTTGGGAAAATTCATAGAGATATTTTAGTAATGGCATAATTCATAAATATATTCTATAATTTATTAATAGTAATAAGGAGATGTCTAACAAGTTGGGTTAAATTAATGCATAAAAATTAAAACTGACTCACTGTGGAAACACTAAATGAATACAATCTACTAAAGAATTAATATGATATTACTTTTTCCACCAATTTCTCTATAATCAAACATTTATGCTAAGTTCACAACAAAGTCATTAATATCTGGGAGAGGTGACTCTGAAAGATTTGATTCACTGACTTTTATGAGTTTCCCTTAGTGAACAAAATAAAAAAAAAGTTAGTCTAGAGTTGTTTTAAAAGAATAAAAGTCAGAAATGAATATTATAATTATACTTGCTGTAATTATATTTTAAGTGAAAGCTTAGATACAGGAAACCACTTACCCATTTCTAAGACCTCATCTGGAAATTTTAATGGATACAGATGTACAACATTAAAAGAAAATCACCAAATAATTGCCTCTATCATACAGGGGAGTAGGGGAGACCATTAATTTTCTAATAGCCTAAATAACTGTTCCCCTCTGTTGCCTAAATGAATACCATGGATGCAGAAATATTAGTGAAATAATTAGTGATGTCCTAAGAACTTTCAAACCCATTAAAGTTCAATAATGCCAAGTTTAACTTTAGCTTCTCAATTAGACCCATTTTAACATTTAATGGTATTGAAGGCTCACTTTCCCTGAAATAGAGTGAAAGTGTTTTAGAGTGTCTGGATAAAAATATTCAAATCTCACATTTCCACCTACCAAGGTCACTATGTCAAGTTTGCAAAAAGCAAAAATAACAGAGCTTTGGCAGGTTAGAACCACGTTAACTTGAGTCCTGTTTTTTTTTTTTTTTGGACACAGAGTCTTGCTCTGTCACCAGGATGGAGTGCAGTGGCATGATCTCAGCTCACTGCAACCTCCGCCTCACGGGTTCAAGCGATTCCCCTGCCCCAGCCTCCTGAGTAGCTGGGACTACAGGCGCCCACCACCAGACCCGGCTAATGTTTTGTATTTTAGGAGAGACGAAATTTCGCCATGTTGGCCACGATGGTCTTGATCTCCTGACCTCGTGATCCACCCGGCTCGGCCTCCCAAAGTGCTGGGATTACAGGCATGAGCCACCGCGCCCGGCCAACTCTTGTATTTGTAGAAACCAGAAAGAAATCTTTATTTTAAAGTCCTTAAAGACAATATACCCAGAACATGATAAAATATGAATAAGAAAAATGTCAGGTAGATTGATCTACTTTCAGGGCTATTCAAAACTTTTGCAAAAAAAAAAAAGAAGAAACAAGGAGAGAAAGTGAAAAGAAACATTTTAAATATGCAAGCTCAAGTGTTTGATTTTGCATAAGAATGTCAAACAGTGACTACAATGCAATATTAATAATTTCTAAGTTCAACATACCTATTTACTTTTTGTAGAGTTAAGTAAAAGTCTAATATAATTCTGAGAGATTGTAAAGAGTAAAATACAACTCATTGTAGAAAGCAATGTAATAATGGAAACACGCCAATGTAACAATAATACAGACATGCCATCATAGTTTGAATTACAAAGACCTTTACAGGGCTGGGTTTCAGTTAGAATTTATCAAAATTTACTCTTAATTTAAATCATGGTGCAAAAAATTACAGGATAACATCTATTTAGAAAATTAAAGAAAGAAACTAAAGAAAAGCCAAATGTTCCTTTTATTATTTTAAAAAATTATATACTAAATTCTGAACTATAGAAGGCTTGAGAGTACAAAACCAGCAGGACTTGCATTTATGTTATAATTGAAGTTTCCTTTTTTATTTTTTCCTTTCTTTTAAAAATGTTTTGTAAAATAAATATTACCCTATAAATGGTTTTGCTTTTTTCGTCATTATTGCTAATAATAAAATGATTATACCTCCCTCAGAGATGCTTTAAAATAAACTCTGAGCTAATTGTTCTAACTTTTCAACCATGTGAAAAAGAAATAAATTGTGCTCTATTATATAGACAAGTTAACAAAAGAAAACACACATGCAATTTATGCTTTTTACTTGAGAGGAAACACTAGTTTAAATGTTGGTTTGGTTTTGAATCACAAAATGCTATTAATTTTTACCGAAAATATCCACTCTTAAACAGCTTAAGTATAACTTTTACAATAATTCTGTAGTTATACATCCTAAATCCTTCAGCATTCAAAGCAAATTAAATAACATACTTGTTATTTTTGAACTTCCTGATTTTTCCTTAGTTACATTAGGTTCAATCAGTCCAAACCAAATTCAGCTGCTGCTTCTCGGCTCCCACCTTGCTGTCCCTCTTCTGACTATCATATGTGGTTCTCCTTCTGTTTTTTCTTTTTGCATAGGAAGGGCATCACCATCTATGAATTGAACTGTTCTAAAAAATTTCAGCATCCTCCCCATCGGTTTAATCTCACCTCCTGGCTCCTCCCTACTTCCAGTCCATCAGCAAGCATTCTGATTTCTACCTATACAATATTTCTCAGTTCTGTATAATACTTTAGGCCAAGCTTACACTGGCCAATTTCAGGCTCTCATCAGATCTCACTTTTAACTCTAGCGATAGCTTAAAAATTACTGATAGCTCCCACTTGCCAGAGATGAATGTTAAAACAAGTTCTTTAAATATTCTCAATCTGATTAAAGTTCATGATTCCAACTGTTTGCTTTACATTTATTCTACTTCCCAGAACCACATTATTTTTTTTTCTGAAGAATGTGTTCTTTCAGGTTTCTATTCCTTTGTATACATTGTTTGTTCTACCTTAAATGAAATGTCTTTTGTCTGCTAGGCCAAATGATGTTCACTTCTTGGCTATACTATGGCATACACACACACACACACACTTTGAATATATATATATAGACTATATATATTCTATATATATAATATATTCTATATGTAGTCTATATATAATAGACTATATATACTCTATAATATATAATATATTCTATATATAGTCTATATATATACTATACTATGGCATACACACATGTTGAATATATATATATATCTCCATATATATAAAATGTGTGTGTATGCCATAGTATAGTGTATATATATAAATATATAATATATTATAAATATGTGTGTGTGTGTGTATATATATATATATAATAAAACACTGAATAAAGGAATCAAACCTCAGCTTAAATGACCCCTTTTCTGAAGGTGTTCTTATCTCTACTAGGGAGTGCTGCTTCTACTTACATATTTTCATTGTTATGTTACATAAATGTGTGTGTATATATTAGCATTATGACACATTTTAATTTTGTGTGTCCATTATACATCAAATTTGTTTCAGTTCATATTTTTCACTGTGGTACCACGTGCAGTCAGTGGTCAAATAATATTTGGCTTAAATGTCTATAGAAGACTATCATAGTGGTTGAGACATCAATAATTAGAATTGACAGATTTGAGTTTAGTTCTACCACTTATTAGATATATGAGCTTGGGCAAGTGATTCTCTAAGGCTTTGCTCCTCATTTGTAAAATGAGGAAAATAGGACATGCTGAATAAGTTGGCTGTGAATATTCACTCGGGTGTAAAATGCAGTGCCTGGTACAAAGTAAACCTAAATCAAGGTTAGCTGTTGTTTTACTATTGCATTTACTACTGAGATCTTTGAATACTTTGTAGCTATCTTCCTTATCTCTTCTATTTGTTCTTTTTTTAAAAAATCACTTTTTGTACACTTAAATGTACCTTTCACTTTCTGCATCGTGTCACTGGCTATAAATTCTTTGGAAGCAGGACCATTTTCTGAATCGTCTTTGGATCTCATAAGTCTCATGGCCAGTAGAATGTAATTAGAAAATATTTGCTAAAGAATAAATCTGCCACTGAGGAAAGTATAGTTATTGATGTCTCTTTACTGAATGCTATATAATTTATTGATAGCAAAGCAAAAGCACTTAAATAGAAAATATTTATAATGATACAGATATAATAAGATGCTTATCAGGAGGGTGGGAGCCAAGAAGCAGTAGCTGAATTTGGTTTGGATTAATGAAGACTAATGTAACTAAGGAATAATATAGAAGTTTGGAAGTTTGAAATAACAAGTATGCTATTTAATTTGATTTGAATGCTGAAGGATTTACCATGTATACCTACAGAATTATTGTAAAAGGTATACCATTCATAAATAGTTTAAGTATAGGCATTTTTGGTAAAAATTAATAGCATTTTGTGATTCAAAACCAACATTCAAACTAATTTTTTTCTCTCAAATAGAAAGATCAAATTATACATGTGTTTTCTTTTGTTAATATGTCTATGTGCCTCAGCCTCTCGAGTACCGGGGACTACAGGTGTGCACCACCACACCTGGCTAATTTTTGTATTTTCAGTAGAGACGAGGTTTTGCCATGTTGGCCAGGCTGGTCTTTAACTCCTGGCCTCATGTGTTCCGCCTGCCTTGGCCTCCCAAAGTGCTGGGATCACAGGCTTGAGCCATCGCGGCTAGCCATAACTTTATATTCTATACTTAAAATTTGCTTCATGATAAGCTGATAAATCCTCTTTGTAATTTCTACATTTTGTATTTGTACTTTTTCATTCATTTTAAATCTTGTTCATGTAAAACAAATATTTTGTACTCCAATGCAGTGTTCAATATTAACTTGTAATTTCTGAAAATGTTACTGAGAAACCACTGGAATATTTAGAAATTCAAATTAAATAGGTGTTATGCATATTACATATAATGAAGACTTCACAGTTCATAATAAACATCTTTTTAAAAATTACATGGCCACAGATTCAACCCATGGGCCCAAAATTTGCAATAGAGCAGGAAGACTTGTATTTTAATATGCTAACAGTACAAGTCATTTGACCTAGAGATAAAACAATTTAATATTTTAAGAACACAGGGTTCACGAAGCAAACTTGAACTTACTGTAAAATGAACTTACTGTAAAATGATTTCAAATATGAATAGTGTATAAGAAGTCTATTCATCTTTTAATTTCTAAATGTAATGGAAAGTCAAAGGAAAGTAATAGCAGGGCAATTGAAAATTAAATCTGAATGTCGAATCCTCTGTAAATTCTGACAATTTTACTGCCTATCTAATAAATTTACAAACAGAAACAAAAAGCTCTATTACAAAAATTTTAAAAAAAACTTTCTTATTGCTTTTATAGTAAAAGAGTATGTCGAGGCAAATATAATTCAATTTATAAATGTTTTACCTTGGAAAATAAATTTATAATTTTCAAAATATACTGGATATAAAGGGCTATGATGAAAGTAATTATTACCAAACAAAATGCCTTTAGTATTGTTATAATGACACTAATTGTAAAGAAGACTGTAGTTATGGACTAGAATGGTGCTATTTGTACATGGGACAATAAGATCTGTCTCCTCAAATTTATATAATTGTAACATGTTAATATAAACAACCCTCAAAAAAACAGTGTCTGTCCTCAGTGTCCTTCATTTAAATTGATGGTATTTTGGAGCTCTCCCTCGTGCTCTCTCTCTCTCTGTATGTGTATGTGTGTGTGTTTAAAAACACACATATGTATATATCACATATGTATACACATGCACACATATAGTTATTTTTATATTTTATAACATGATGTATTTTGTGTCATGAGTACCAACTTACAAGTTTGCTAAAAAGAAATGGCTCCAACACCAGTAAAATTTCTGTGAAATAGTCTTGCTGGATGCAGCTATACTACCTACAATTTCAGGATTTGTTAGCCAGACCAAATACTGCATGTTCTTACTTATACGTGGGAGCTAAATAATGTGTACACCTGGACATAGAGAGTGGAATAACAGTCACTGGAGACTCAGAAAGGTGGGAGGGTGGGAGAGGGTGAGGGATGAGAAATTACCTAATGGGTACACTATTAGGGCGATGGTTACAATAAAATTGGGAATTTACCACTACACAATACATCCATATAACAAATCCACTTGTAACCCCTAAATGTATAAAAATAAAAAAAGTAAAAATAATCATTGATAAAATTTTCTTAGCTTAGGCAGCAGAAACTAATTGAGCATGACCAAAAACGTTTATGCCAATAGAGCAAAGAGAAAAATTGAGTACACATAATAAAATTTATCTTTTGACGTTCACACCTGGACTAAATTATTAGACATACATAATTTTTTATCATTGAAAAAACCCAAGCCACTATGTATTTATGTTCTTAAGAATAATATTTCTAAAATATGTATGCTAGATTACTTTTGTCTACATAAAATTATACATATTTTTAACACTTGCGATATTTTGATGTGAATTGTGGTTCACAAAATATACTGGGAACTAAGTAAAAAAATTACAACAGGTAAATGACACAGATCTGATCAGGACTGAGATGAAATATTGTGGAAGCATCCATGGTCAGAGATTGCAGTGATTTTTATCTGAAGAGTTGGCCCCAAAACAATTTACTATACAGGATGATCAACATTACAATTCCATTTTGAGATAATTTGGTAAAATGTTAATATTATGAATTGCCCACTTGCTTTTTTTTTTTTTACATGGAGTTTGGCTCTGTTGCCCAGGCTAGAGTGCAGTGGCACAATCTCAGCTCACTGCAACCTCCACCTTCTGAGTTCAAGCAATTCTCCTCTGTTGGGAGAAAAGCTGAGTGTTGGGAGAGAAGCTGATGCAGGGCTTGCATGTCTGTGAGACTTGCTGGCTCCTTGCTTCTAGCACTCCCCTTATCTCAAGCAGCCATATGTTTCTCATTCACTTGATACACTGTTTCCTTTCAACCCCCACATCCACATCACCTTTTTGTTTGTTTGGGCACCAATAAATAGCGTGGGCTCCCAGAGCTCAGGGCCTTTGCAGCTTCCACACTCGTGATGGACCCCTAGTCCCACTTTCTCTCTCAAATGTCTTTTTCTCATTCCTTTGACTCTGTGGACTTCGTCGCCCCCACTACCTGTTGTTGGGTCTGATCACCCCAACATTGCTGCCTCAGCCTCTCAAATAGCTAGGATTACAGGCACGCGCCACCACGCATGGCTAATTTTTGTATTTTTAGTAGAGATGGGGGTTTCATCATGTTGGCCAGGCTGGTCTCGAACTCCTGACCTCAAGTGATCTGCCCACCTCAGCCTCCCAAAGTGCTGGGATTACAGGTGTGAGCCACCGTGCCTGGCCCCAACTGCTATTTTTTAAAAATATGGTTATTTTTCATGAACCACTGATGGAATTGTAATACACGCATATCTCTTTGCAAAGTTATTAGAATGTATTTGTTTTTCCCTCTGTTTTTCTTTTAAAATATTCCCACATCATTTACATCTAATTATTAATGTTCTGTATTATGTGTAAAGATGAAAAATTGTAAAAATGTAAATGGCCAATAGTCTTTTATAATGTGTTTAATATATAAAATGCTTTTTGCTTCTTGCTTATTAGAAAAATACCATTAAATGTAAATGGACCAAGGAATACAAAAACTTTATAATTTTATCCATTTACAGGCATCATTAACACATTGGTGTTTGTTCCTTTTTTTCTGTGATGTACATATGTATATACATATATGTACATACACACATATACATATAGGATATTATGATCCTAGTTTACTGAAAGAATACACATATGTATACATATAAAAATATGTAAGAATACACACACATATATACACACATATGCATATACATATACATATTTGTGTGTATTCTATGTATTCATATATGTATATGTGTGTGTGTATTCTTCCAGCAAACTAGGATCATGCCATCCTATAGCTTTGTAATCCAGGCATCCCAAAGTTCTGGGATTACAGGCATGAGCCACTGTGCCCGGCCTGTTTTTGTGAAAAAAAAAAAAAAAAAAAAAAAAAAAAACTGGTTTGTTTTGATTTGATTTGGCCAACAAATAGCACTGCTCAATCTGTCTTTAACTTACTCGCCTTTGGCCAACTTGCTCTAAACCAAATTGTTCTTCAGCCAAATCTTCAGGGGCTGACACTGACAACTACTGGGGTGATTAAATGCAGGTTGAGTTTTGTACTGAAAAGGAGTAAGAGACAGAAGACTATATTTGAGGAAGATCTGGGAAATGTAAGAAATCATCTGAAAGTTGACTCAGTGTCCTGCTCTGTTTTACACCCTTTAACAAGGAGGGTATCATAAAAATTTCTTAATTCTGGTAGTTAGAAAGAATAAAAGTCATTCCATGGG